>NW_024582552.1:224135-227077 GCF_018398535.1 Haplochromis burtoni | reverse complement strand
GGGGGTTGCGTCGTTGTTTTGTAGTGTCCAAAAACGACCTATCCAGTTCTCTTTGAGCTTAATAGAGTTGTAGCACTGACTGAACAGCGTCAGTCTGGGGATGCGCAGAGCAGCACAGAGGAAAGATCCAAGCAACAAAAGATTATTGATTGGAGAAAGAAACAGAGAAATCCTTTTGTTGCAGATCAGGCTGAGGTGTCCATATCGCCCTACTCGATCCAGTCTGTTCTTATCTTGATGAACACATCTGTAAGGAAGTTTGCACGTGTGCCAGCATGAAACCATCACACGTTAATTTGTCCTCAAGAGAATGTGAATTCAAGACAGCGTGCAAATTCTCTAGCATCATTCCTGAAACACACACACACTCTCGGATTACCACGAGGGGTTAAAAAGACCAGATCAGACCGTAAAGTGTCACGTTTGTAACAGTCAGACAGCGCAAGAGATCAAAGCTGTACAAAATGTGTCAGATTTCGTGTGCGTGTGGATGTTTGTCTGCGTGTTTGTGGTAGGCCGGAGCTCTTCTTGTCACTTTTTTTTTCCTTTTCCAACCCCCCCGAACAGAAAATACATAAATTATACCCAAAATCATCGCCTATGATTGAAGAGGCTCCGAAATGGAGGAGTGAAGAGCATCGCCAGATGAAGTGAAGTGTTGAAAGGAGTGATTATTTTTGCTTCACTGAGGTCTTATTTTTCAAAGTGCCACTAAAAGCATGAGAGACTTGTGTCACTTTGCACTGGGAGGATGGAGGAGCTGAAGGGTGATTTGATAAGAGATGAAAGAAAGGTAGTGACACTCCGGCCACCATATTTTTTTCTTCCTTTCTTTCTTTTTTTTTCCAGACCTTTGCTCAAAAGCCCGATACTTCAAGTGGCTCCAATCATATTCTCCATGAGGCAGTGTGATATTTATGGCCAAGTGCCCACAGCTAAAGCTAATATTATGAGCTTCCACAGTGCCATCCATATTGTTTTACCTCCCGGTTGCCTGCGGTGAGGAACAAATAAAGTGCCTGACGCTGTAGAGTGGCACTGGCAGTCTTGGCTTTCACTCCTTTAGCAGGTTGGAGAGTAGGCTGGGCTGCAGAGAGGGGAGAGACGGGAAGAAAGGGGGCTGTCACTTTAGGTTGGGTAATTTTTGATGTGCACGTCAAGGCCTTGACAAGGGGAATGTGGCCGGCTTGTACATTAGAGTGAGGCTCACAGGCAGCGCAGCACTGGGGACAGGTAGTAATGCAGTCCCAAAGAGTGCTGCTCATCTGCTCGCACTATGTACTTGTCTGGTGCCACACAAGGATGCCCCCTGTCGCCCTGGCTCCACTCCCCCCATCCCTCTGCAGAAATGACTTTAGTCAGTGAGGGAAGAATCCATTTACAATGTGTGCTTTATAACATCTCCTTGACAATGCAGTAGTGGATTAGAGACATTTGTGATGAATCTTTTATAAAGACTCCCCCCCCCCCCCAATCTTTCTTTTCCATGTGCACAGGCTTTCTGGGTCCTGGCGCCACATGCACATGTGTCTGTTCGGATGTTATCGTAGATAGGGAGAGGAGATAGCGATGGGTTCTTACAAAAAAAGAAAGGAAAAAGGGGGAGAGTGACACAGAATCGTCAGAGTGGGGCATTAAAATTTATCTGCAAGTCACACTGGCTGCCATGATAGCTGGCGTGAAACTTTCCTTTGAAAATGAACGTCACTTGTCCTCTCCGTCATCCGTGCGCCTCGCAACCAAGACAAGCGCTCTCTGTCCTCATCAATTCTTCACTGCAAATTCTGACATTCATTTCGTTCATTTGCATAGCGGCGTAACGCGATCGGAGCGCGGCGTTCCCTTTTCCTCAACTTAAAAAAAAAAAATGCTCCTTTAAAATTAATGCCGCGCCCAGAGAAATATATAAATATATCCTAAAGTTGACACGATGTTGTTCTACATTATTCTCCTTGAAAAGTGATTTTGTTCATACTTACAGCTACTCAGGCACCGCTGACGTGGCGGTGCGGGGCAGACACGCTCGGCCTAACAAACATGCACGCGGCTGTCTGGCCCTGCCAGCCCTCCCGTCTGTCTGCTCTGTGTTGTTAACATGGAAAGTTGCATACGCAATCCTGCAGTCTTGACCAACTTCATGCTGTTTTTTTAATGCGCGAGCCTCCGGTGAGTTCTCAGCAAAGAAGTTCACTTGTTATCAGCATTTGACTTTGCCAGTGATGCTATTGGTTTTTAAAGGGGTGGGGGGGTTGTAGACGCTTCTGCAGAAGTCGTCTGTGGCTTTCCACAAAAGGAAAGAAAACATAAAAATGGAGGATTAAGATTAAAATGAGTTCTTTAAGGGTGATCTTCTTTAAGTCATCCTTTCATTTGTTTTCCAGAATAAACGCGCTCTCCTCTCCGAGCCGGCGTTTTCTCTTTTTCTCTGGGCTGCTGCTCGGATGAATTTTCTGCTTACGTTTTCCGCTTCAAGCTCACCTGTCCGCCACCGTTGTCCGTTTGAAAGGGACAACAGCAGCCGGAGAATATGAGAGCGAGTCAATGCAAACGCCGCACCGAAAAAAGAAAAGAAAAATTAAAAATTGATCACCTTTCCATTTGAATTCAAGGTAGGCATCACTCTCCATAAGCAGGCCTGTCTCTTTAAATCAAAGGAACTGTCACTTGTGCGACTGCCTGTTTACAAAATATGAGGCTGAAAATGAGACCTGCTCCCTGCGGACAAGCTCCTTGTATAAATATAAATAATGAATATTAGATAAATTATTTCTGCCCTTTAATAATGTAAAACTTGACGAAATTCACTTACACTGTGAAACCGGAGGATCAAACTAAAAGTAGATAATGCAGTGGGTACAATAGGGGTTAGAGTGCTCTGTGTGTGTGTGTGTGTGTGTGTGTGTGTGTGTGTGTGTGTGTGTGTGTGTGTGTGTGTGTGTGTG
>NW_024582552.1:139233-224115 GCF_018398535.1 Haplochromis burtoni | reverse complement strand
TGTGTGTGTGTGTGTGTGTGTGTGTGTGTGTGTGTGTGTGTGTGTGTGTGTGTGTGTGTGTGTGTGTGTGTGTGTGTGTGTGTGTGTAAAGAAGAACAGGGACAGGTTGGAGTCCCTGCTGACCTTGTGGTCACCTCGGTGCATTGATGCTTTGAAGGTGGTCAAATCGGAATTCATTTTTCTTTTATTTATACAGCTCCAAATCCAGTGCAGGTCATATCAGTGCACTTAACACATTAAGGTCAAAACCTTAAAACGACTGCCTGTGAGCAACCACTCAATCATCGTGTATATTCTTTTGCCCATCATCTGTGTCTGTATAATAATTATTAAGTCATAATTTAAAGAAAGGTTAAATATAAATGTATTTACAGCCTTCACAAGGTAATCAGGGGAATAAGTGGGAGCAAACTTACAGCTCCAGTCCCTCTGGGGGAGGTGGAAGAATGGGAGCGAATGCCTCCGCTGCTCTGCTGCCTGGGTGTCTTCTGGTAAGAAAGAGGGCGGAGATCTGATAAATGGTTAATTATGAAAAGCCTTGTGCCAAAGCTAAAACTGTAATTAGCCTTAATTGGCTAATTGGATAGAATTGGTGGATGGCATAAGCGTAATTACCCCGCTCTTTTATTTTTTTCCTTTAGCATTCAGCGTGAGCTTATATGTGTCGCTGAGACAGTGACAGTTGTTGTGTTTTCTTTCTCTAATAAGTTTTGTAGCTTGTTGTCAGGGTGATTCTCGACTTGTGTTACTTTTTTTTTTTAAACTGGTTACTCAGTCGGGTTTGTTTCCACCCTCACTTTCCAGCACCGCATTGACTTGTTGTTGTGCTCCTGCTCAAAAGCTAATAAAACCCTGAGTGAAGGAAGTCCAGCTTTTTCTCCAACCTGCTGATTCACACCGCTGGAGATAAATTGTGCAAAGGCCTTCACTCCTGGTCTGAGACAGTCGAGCGAAACTAAGAATTTTCTTTCTTCCTCTCGCTCTCTCTCTCTCTCTCTCTCTCTCTCTCTCTCTCTGACACACAAACTCACAGTGAGCATTAGAGCCGCTCAGCTCAAGGTGCTCAGACTCTCTGCTAATAACACCATCTAGAATTCACGCCCTCCAAATAGGTTAATGTGTTTTTGCCCAGAGGGCCCTATCTACCTCAACAGCAGAACTCTCTCTCTGCACTTCCATTAAGCTAGAACACTGCCGCCTATTAGCTGCTGCGGTGTGTATGGGGCCAGAAGTGAGAATGCGAGTACAAGCACAGCTTTTTCTCTCTTTGTGTGTGTGTGTGTTTGGACCACAAAGGTGCTCCTGTAGTGCACTGAGGGTGTCACTACCTGGAGCTGCCTGGTGTGTTGTGTTAACTGTTGCAGGAGAACAATGTTATGGCCCCTGACAGCTTGTTAAAGACTTCACCGAGTTGTCTTCTGTGTGTGTGTGTGTGCGTCTGTGTCAGGATCCTCGCAGCAGATATTCAAGCACACATACACGGTCAAAACTCACAGAAACACATATTTGTGTTTGTTAACATCTGAGAGTGAAGTTTTTTTTTTGACTAAACAAACAAAAAAACAAGAAAAAGAAACAAGCTGCCACTCAGAGAAGACAAAAACACTCATTGCGTGGACTTTTAATGAATCCCCGCTTTGTTTGCTTTTGTGAATGTCCACAAGCGCTTCGTCCTTGTTCTGTCTTATTTTGTAGATTTACTGATGTGTTACTTAAGAAACTTTTTTAGTGATTACAAAAAAAATCCTTGTGAGCATAACTGACGTATTAATTACAGAAAAGGCTCAGAATTGTGACAGGACTTTTACAAACACCAACCTGGCTCCTCTCAAAAAGTGATGAATGAACGTGAACGATGGGCAGGATAAATACTGAGCGCTGCAGACGGTAATTGAACCTGAGAGCAGCAGCAAAAGCACCGTCCTGAATTGTTATCTCAGCAGTGTTACATTTAATACTGAAGGTGATCACTAATTAAAGATTTGAAGAATAGAACAGATGTATGAATCTATGAGGTGACTTAACTGGAGAAAACTAGCCTGACAGTGTGATTTTGTTTTTAGTTGATTTGAGATTTATGGTAAGAAAGAAAGAAAGAAGCCAAGTGCTCGCTTGCTTGCTCTTTACTTTCCAACGTAAATCGCCCTGAGATGATTCTTTTTGCTATGAATTGTTGCCGTAGTGACGAAAGCTGAATTCGACACTTTAAGAATAAAATCAGCAGATTTGAAACCTTTCGTACGGACATAATGGCACCTTTTTTCTTTTTTTTTCTACCTTCAGCCCCTAAATTTCACCTTTCAAGCAAATCAATGTATTTTCATCAGCAGGACTGACTGGCGTATTTTTGGAATATATTTGCACTAATGAGTCATTTTTGCTACATTAATTATTATGTGATTCTAGCCGTGAGGGGTGTTATAAGGAGAGCATAAAGCAATCATTTCTGATAAAATTGCTTATGGCACAGCACTTGAGGTGAATGCACTGACTCTGTTGCAGACGTGATTTGCTTAAAGGTGAAGGCGATTACGGGGTGTAAAAAAAAAAATGAAAGAAGGAAAGAAAAAAGCAATTTTTGTGGTTTGAAATAGCAGCAGCAGTGGGCTCTGACCACCAGGCAGTCGGGGATTTTATTGGACTTTTTTATGAAATGCAAACGACTCTGTTAAAATCAAACATGTCCTTTGTCTCTGGGTTTCTTATTGTGCTTCTCTGCGTGTGACATGTGTTCATTTCACCTCATTCACTTTAGAATTCTGAATTTCCTTTTTTTTAACATTTTAATTTTAAAAGATTTTGAATCTTATTTCCATCATTAGGACCTGGCCTCACATCACCTCACAACGCTCCAGCGTCTGAGCACGTGCAGCGTTGTTTCAGAAGCTGCTCAATGCTTTGTGTCAGCCTGACCCCTAGTGGACATCCAGCCCACCCACCGATGCGCCCGTTTACAGAAGTATTACAGGGAAAACAGCAAAGAGGAAAACATCTATGAAACTTGAATAAGTTTTGTTAAAATTAATAAATCATCTATTGAGACGTTTTGATTGGATTTCACAGGCAGCACATGTCCTGAATTGTTTTGCGGAGAGGATTCGAGTTAGAAGCGCCTTAGGCCCTCAGCAGTGGTCTGTGTCTGCAAACATTTATTTGTATTTAAGCAGACAACGCCATTATTCATCGTGTTTGATGCCAAAGTCAATAACGGGCTGTACGGAAATGCGAGTTAAATTGCTCTCAATTCTCTGAACTGCAGTTCAGCGTGTCTGTCTATGACAACAATAACTCAGGCATTGAATATGTATTAACGACTGAAGGGTCCTCAGAGATGCAATGCATATATTTGATGAATTCCATGACTGACTCGACCAGCCCGTTTCATCGAGTGGAAAATAGATCTGACCAACTTAGAGACAGCAGAACTAATTAAATGGATAAAAGATATATATTGCCTCCTTAGAGTATGTAAAATTAATAGCAGACCAAAGGACTTGCCTCTAAGCCGCTCCATCCACTCTACAGCACTGAGCTACTACAGTGTGCAGAGCTTTGGAGGGCAGATGAGGCTTTGTGTGAGTGCGTCTGTTCTTCTTCTTCTGATGCAAGAATGATATTTCTCTTTTGTATATTTTATTCCCGTATTAAATTATCTGCACGCTCTTTGCTGTAAGCTGCTGTATTTCACTGCCTGTGCGATCAGTGTGTGTAAAGCCTGCAAATATGAAAAGTCTGCTTTTGTCCTGACTGAACAATATGCACACCTGAGCACTAAGAAGTACTGGCATCAAATGAAAATTACTTTTTTCCAAAACCATCAGACTCTTTGGTTTTTTGCCGTTGTTTAATTTTTTACTTTTATTTCATCAGGACATAAAGCTCAATAGATCCTGAGACAATATTAAAGCAGCAAGTAAACCAAGCATCCAGCCAAGGTTCAAACCCAGGACCGTCAGGCTGTAAGGCAAAAGTGCTGTCTAGTATGATGATTAAGAATTTGGGGTGTTGATTTATTTCATTTAAATAGGAATTAAAATATGTGTTCAAATGTTTCATATGACCAGCTGGGGGAAACTGAAAGCAGTGTCAGCTCCAAATCTATGAACCCTCCATCCTCCATCAGGTGGTCTGTCTATCAAGTGTGAAAAAACTGACAAAAAAAAAATCTATATATATGGGTGTGTGTGTGTGTGTGTGTGTGTGTGTGTTCCCGTCTAGCTATCTTTGTGAGGACCGAAATCTCCATTCTACTATACTTATGAGAACCGACAGTCACTTGTGAGGACACACACACCGGTCCACACAAATTTGAAGGTATTTTTGAGTGTGTGTATGTGTGTGTATAAAAGAAGAAGAGAAAAAAAGTAACAAAAAGCTCACATTTGAGAAACTTTAATTAGCAAATGGAGCTCTAATGGAGGTTAAAAGTTACAAAATTAGCTCCCAATTAAGTTTCTGTCAGTTGAAAGTGTAATTCATTCAAAAATCCTTTCAGCTCCAGTCTTAAGTTATGCATATTATAGATATGTCTGGTTATACAAATGACTTAAATAGTCTTTTTGTCTGACTCTGACACACGCACTCACCAGTCCTTCACTGACCTGGAACAGCAGGTGACACCCGTGCTGGGAATACTCTACACTGACCCACTTTGACTCCTTAGTGCCCTTCATTCTGAGCTTTGCTGGGTGTGAAGACAGGTTTATTTTAACCTTACAACTCAACTCTATTAAGTTTTGCTTGTATAATGCTACATATTAGTGCTTTTTACCTGTTCAAGGTTCAGTTTGTTGAGCCCCAGTGTTCCAAGTTGCAAAGTTTAAAAAACACCTGTATAAAGAAATTCAACACACCTGTGATGGTTTTAACAAAGATGTTTTGAAGTTTACTTTCATACAGCAATGATTCAAATATAGATATCTGATATCCAGCCATCAGAAGATGGGTACACTGTGGTCATAAAGGGATGGACATGGTTAGGAGCAACACTCAGGTATGCTGTGGTGTTGAAATCAAGCTCAGTTAGTACTAAGGTGCTCAAATTGTGCAAAGAAAATATCCCCCATGCCATTACACACTACCACCAGCATGAACTGTTTATACAGGGCAGGGTGGATCCATGCGTTCATGTTATTTATACCAAATTCTGACCCTAACATCTAAATGTCGCAGCAGAAATTGAGACTCAATAGCACATTTTAAAACAACAGAGATTGACCCAAGGTGCTCTCCAGGCACACAAAACTCATAAACAAACAACACAATAAGAATGAATACAAAGTAGGAAGGATTTTAAAAATGTGATAAATAAAATAATAATACAATCCATGAATACGACTGAAAAATGAAGTATAAATAAAAAATGAAAGTAAATATATAAGTAAATAAAAGCCAAATAAAAGAGCAGTAGAAAACATTTACAGTGAATTCCACCAACGTTACATCTTTAGAGGTCGCCTTTAGTTTTAAGGCAAGAAGAGGGCACTGAGAGGAGTCGTTAGGACGATGATCTCAGTGACCTGGAGGCAAAATACAAAGTTAAAAGATGGCATCAAACCATGTACTGTTTTTCCAATCTTACACCTCATGTTGGTGAGCCCATGTGAACTGTAGCCTCACTTTACTGTGTTTTATACTGACAGGAGTGGCCCCTCGTGTGGTTAAATGTTGGCATGGTGTGGCTGGCTGGTGTAGCACCAGGTGTGCAATCTTGGACACAGGTCAGAGGTATGCTCTTCTGCATTTCATCCAGAAAACTGGATGGATATCACTGGATATTTTCCCTTTTTCAGGCCATTTTCTATAAACCCTAAATACGAATGAATGAATGTGTGGGGAAAATTTCTGAAATACTCAGACCAGAACTATGACACGTTCACAGCCACTTAAATGACCTTTCCTCACTGATTCTGATGCTCAGTCTGAACTTCAGCAGGTCGTCTTGATCATGTTCACATGACTAAGTCCACTGAGTTGACATGTGATCCCCTGATTAGATACCTGTGTAAGCAATCAGTTTAAAATTAGAAATACTGTATATGTTTGTTTTTATGACTTTTGTATATACACATGCTATAATTCTCATAGTATAAGGCCCTTACTTGGCACCTGTGACACTGTATGTATGTATGTATGTATGTATGTATGTATGTATGTATGTATGTATGTATGTATGTATGTATGTATCTATCTGTCTGTCTGTCTGTCTAATACATTACAATAGTCTAAGAGAAGGCCATGAAGTGAGTAAATGCAGGTTATGCTGCTGTTTTGGACCTTATACTATGCAGTATTTCTGCTCCCTTTATCTCTGGATGTGCATTCCTGAAGTGTAACTGCAGTGAGCACAATCCACCACTGGAGGGCACCCCAGTGAGTTATTGCTACAGCTCTCAAAGGATGCCTAGTCCTGCCAACTTGCCTGGCCTTGACCATGCACTTGGAAAGCCATCATTTATTTTTGGAGCCCTAGGCTGCCTGGCTGCTGTGAGACTGGCAGAGGGTGAGGAGGTGGGAGGGTAAGGAGGGAGAGGAGATGCAAGGAGTGGGAGGGGAAGCAGGGCAACTTACGCCAGCACCAGTGACACAAAAAGCATTGTCCTGATTTAATGGCTGTGAAGTCTTGCCTCCCCCTGGTCCAAGGAGCTGCCGATGCTTAATTAGGACGAGCATTCATTCAAGCACACACTCACACAAACACACAACAAAACGCCGCGCATGCACACACATACAGCACACCTCGGCCCCAGCATTCAGCCAGGCTTTCTGCTACAGCACCAGCCGGAAGCGAAGATGACTCAATCCAGCTCTGCCATCACAGAGATGAGTTATGAAGACAGACGGGAGTTTCTGTTGTATCGTGGCACAGCACGCTCGCTCTCCTTCCAGTATGGAGACCATAAAATTGTCACCGGGCTTTAATATGAAGACTTAAACCTGTGATGAGTCATCAAGTGTAAAATCAAACAGCCCTGTGGTTTATGAATCATAGGTGTATTGGGAGTTGTAACATGACATGGGTGAGTAGGGAGGGGGAGTGGGGAAAGAGCAGCAGGGGAGAATTTAACCTGAAATATGGCTTTTACGTGACCTGCCGTGACACCGTCAGACGGAGGTGGTGGCAGGTATGACTGACTAAATTGCTTGTGCATTTATCGCCTCTACGTTTTTCAGCATGTTCAGAATGACATTTTTAAAAAAGTACGGCACCATTATCCATCTTTGTTAATCACACAAATGCGTATTTTTATATATTCACCCAAGGACTTTGTATCTGCTAAATACATTCATTTCTCAGTTTGATCTCTCTTTCATTTCTCATGCAGCGTGTTGTGATTGAATGGCCTTGTTCATCGTGTAGAATATTGATCGCCTTGTATTGATAACACGAACCTCTGAGCAGCGCACTGAGCAGACCGCATTAATATGCATGCGTGTCATACTGGACCCATTTGTACAGGTTTCTGTATTTTAAGAAAGCGATCAGGCTCGTTCTCTGTGTTTAACAGGAAACTCTGGATAAATATTTCACTGCATCTTTACACAGAGAAATAAGAATACAATACAAACTCAAGTGCCAGCTCCACACAAACATGTGCAGTGGGGTTTTTTTTTCTTTTTCCAATGGATTTACATCCAGATGTATTAAAAATTCTCTTCTCCATTATCTGAAAATGCATATTTCTTAATTATTCATCGCAAGGCATTGAAGCACCCAGGTCTTTTAAATTTTTTATTTCTACTCAGCTTCAAACAGGAGATCTTGTAAAGGGGACCCAGTTTTGGGGTGTGGGAATTGCTGCAGGGCGAAGCTGACAGGATTTTTCAGTCTCGAGGCACCTCTTGCTTTTTCATTACAGCAAAGCAAAGGAACAAATCCAGGTCAATTAAAATAAGGAAGAGGAGGAAGAGTTGAGTAGCTGGCTAAGGGGCAAAGCCATCACCGGGATCTACCACAAGAGGGCACAAGGAGCTCGGATAGTGCTTTCAAAACTTGGGGGAAGGATGCTGCAAAAGGAGCTTGGTCGCAGCCCAGATTACATGTCGATATCCATAAAGCTTTTGAAGTTTATAGAATCTTTTCCAGAGAGGAATATCCCATCAGTTGTCACAATAAACAAAATTTAAAAAATGATGTAAGAATATGTTCAAGTTTCAATTTGTATGCTCAGTTAAAAGCGCTGCCCCATCACTTTAGGCTCTACATAAAAGTCTATCAGACGCCTCCTCCTCCAGGCCGTACCATCACATGTGCGGTCCCTATAAAACCTGCTCCTTCAATTCTATTGGCGCCTTCTGCTGGAGTGAGTCGGAGAGCGTCCCCTCTTCGCTCGCAGTGACGCTCGTTAAAAACTCTGGAAGTGACACGCCCCCGTAAAAAGCATCAGTGGCTCACCCGGCGGGTGTCACATTGAATTTAATGGCCTCTTGTCCGCGCTGCGCTGTACGGGAAGTCATATCGTGATGTGAAAGGTGCTTTCCCCCGTCTGTCTCTTAATATGTTGTGACGCAAATGTTCACATGCTCTCTCTCTCTCCTGTGCACACACACATACACACAAACTAACTGAGGTATAAAAAAGCCATTAATTGTGTTTCTCTGACTCTCATGGTGGCTGCAGTCCAGTGTGCAAGCGTGCGTGCGTGCGTTTGTGAATTCTTGTGATAGATTAAGTAGTTTTTTTAATATGTGTTCTCGTGTGTGTGATTGTAGCCTCCTTATGACCTCCCTGACGGCCAAAGTCAAAGATGGGCTGAAGTCATAACTCTTCTGTCTGGCTTTGCCCTTGAGCAATATCAAAGGCAGTCTGAGTGCAGCAAGTCAAACCACAGAGCTTCCGTCTTTAGCAGTAGACACACAAACTGAGATGACCAAACATGCACACAAAGGCCTTTCTAGTGTGGCACACACACACGATCAAACATTGCAACAGTCGGTGCTGCTGATTGTGAAAGACAGGTTGAATTCTGTAAAACAAATCGGTCAAAAGAACATTTTTGGAGCATATTTCCAGTTCGTAACATGTTGAGTTGTTGCTACTGATGGTTATTATTGGATGTTTTAACCAGAGCATGCTGTACTATCACTATCAAAGGAAGAAACATGAGCGGTCGAACCATGAGACCTGGAACAGTTTATCCCGACATCAAGAGCACCCCGAAATGCTGACAACGCCATGAGCATTCATTACAGCAAATCAAAGCTGCACCACTGTGGACTGTAAACCATACCGGATGTTTGCAGCAGACCCTACAGATTATATTTTTACCTTTAACCTTTGTTTTCTCTCCCAAAAAAAGCTTATTTTAGCAGTCAGCTTGATCATAGGTAGAAATATGATTTTATAGAAGTCAAAGATTCACACTCTTCTTATTTTTTCTTTTAACCGTCTCCCAATACGCAGCATCTTCACTGGAAACAGCTTCCACCGTTGCTAGAATGAAATCTGATGGCGTGATAGTGGCGAGAGTAGAGAGTTGAAGCTGAAACATACTGAAGCCCTGAGCTGCACAGCTGGGATAGTTACGGCTGGATTTGCTGCCAGCAGTTCTTTTCACATACACATGGTCCAGTATTGATTCTTTGGGCCCTCATAAAAAGCCTTTGAAAAGACATATACGTAACTCTCAGGCAACTCTTCCAGGCTTAATAGCAAAACTTAAAACTAACCCCGAATAACCCGGTGAGAGAGAATCCGACCGAATCAGCATCCCAAAAGCCTTTGGCCTGCACTATTTGAGAACAAAGGTTCATGTCTCAACTTCTGACTGTCGTGCAAACATTTCCACTTCCTCAACATTTCATCCAGTGACACACCAGCCGCCTGTGGCTGTTAGTCTGAGAGGAAACAACAACAAAAGACTCTTGCATTACCATTATTACCGTTTTGGGTGCTTGCCAGCAACGCTCCAGATTACCTTGCATGGCAGACAAATTGGCAATCGCAACACCAGTGTAATGGAGGCTAATTGCCTGAGTGCAGGGTTAGTTTGTATTTCATGCAAATCTCATGTGCATAATAGTGAGACTTGGCTGACAAACAGGACAGGCAAGGGCCATTCTGAAGCAAACGTAATTGAAAATGGCTCTTTGACACGGCCCGTTTACCTCATATTCACTGATTATTGCTCACAAGCGCTGATGAGCTCATCCTTACATTTACTATTTTGTGAGACAAGGTCCCAAGACAGCCATTGATGCAATAACTTCTGTGCAACCTAAAATTACCTCCTACCAAGTATTAGTAACGGTGAGCTTTTTTTCTTCTTCCTACAGTATGATGTGGTCGGGAATTGCACTGGAATAAAATTACAAATACCTTTCATGTCAGGAAAGTTCAGCAATATGGCAGCAGAGCTGTTTAGCTAAACACTTATTATAGAAGAATAAAAGTTTTATTTACCTAATTATTTATTTTTATGGATTAAAGGAGTTTGCTTGAGGATCACACATTTTTAGCCCGAAGCTTCGCCTGTTTTTACTGACAAAGGCACAGAAAAAGTTCACTAAGAGGGACAACAGAACGCAAAACTAACAAACCTGTTTTTGGCCTGTCGATTAGACTAGTGATGATGCGCTTTGTATTCATATCCATACAGCTTATTGAGCTGTAAGTGGGTCAGGTCACGGTCAGTGCTACAGTACGATTAACATGTAAGTGAGTGCGTTTCCAAAATAGACCCTACTGTTGCAGGACAGCTGCAGAATCTTTTAGGGGCCAAGGTTCAAGGACTCACATGAACCGTGCTACTGGATCATTCAAGACTTTTCCTGCCTTCCTTAATAAAGCTTTTACTCTTCATAGCGTACACATGCAGCACACCGAGAGCCAAAGAGCTGTTCTCTAGCGTCCTGAAGAGCACCTAGTCACACTCCGCTAACTTTGCCATCTGCATCGGGCTGTTTTGGGGGAAGATAAATCACAGAAGACCCTGTCCATGCTGGAAATAGAATTCTTCCAGTTAAGAAGGTCAGGGGTCGCATTTCTGGCCATGGCTGACTGTCCTCGAGGCTAAATAAAGAGCCTAGGGGTTGCAGAACAACACAGGCTTGCACAGACCTTCACACTCAATTAGGATCAAAACAGCCGTCAAACTTGGACGTGGATGAAGGTTCCTGAAAGACAAGGAAGCAATTCTGAGAAGCTCGCAGATCAACACATAAGTAATGCACACCTTTTTTCTGCTGATACATTGTCTGAATGGATGTGTTTTCAAGACTCAGCATGTATATTGTTTTTGCTTCAACCACATTCACAGTGGATTTGAAATGAAGCATAAAAACATGATTCGCTTAACAAAAAAACAAAACTGTGTTAATCGTTTAGCCCTTTTTCCACTGTCTGCATTTGTACAGGCTCAAACCAACATAGTGTATAAATATGAGGAATATTATTGAGTCTTGGACACAAACCTTTGCAGCCAGTGACCAGCCTGTTAACAAACTTCCACTTCTTTGCTTTAAGTCTTTTCAACATTTGGTTGAACCTGAGCAGAAGCTGTAGCTGTACAGGCTCACATAATCAGCAAACACCACAGACCCAGTTTCATTGGCACTATACATGCACGTGCCATTACAGTGTGTTACCATGGTTGACAGATGATGATAGCTCCTTCTTTCTCTTCTTTTTCACTTATTCGGATACAAGACAATCTTAACTTTAGCTGACAAATAACCTTTTTCAAGAACTAGACAGGCCTTTTTATAATCTAGCAAAAAATCTAATCCAGCCTTTCTGCTCTTTTTACACACCAGTTATTTGCACTTTGTTGGAAACCTTCTGTATTTACATTAATGAAGGCGTCTCTTTCAACGTCCACAGGCTTGACCAGCTGTTGTGAAGAGGTTTGTATTTACAGAGGAAATATTGATATCGTCACTTTACTTATTCTCCATCAGCTTGCAAGAGTTTCTGCCATCTCTCTTCAAGCCTTTTTAGATTTTTCACTTTAATGGTAATGCCTAGGGTTAGGGTTAGGGTTAGGGAACGTATCGAAGTCCCACTTCTTAATTTGCGGTGAAACCTGTCATAAAGCTTTGTATCACTTGATCTCTGATGGTTTACTTTCAGGCCTGAAAATTGAGGAAGAAATGAGTGCAATGCTTAAACAGTTAATGCAATAGTTTATGAATTCCCTTGAATCAAAGCCTCAAGTATACACTTCAATCATATCTTAGCTGCTTCACTGTGGGGGATGTGGAGCGGCAGAATTATAAAAATCATGTTTCCCATTACTGATTCGTGGAATAATCAGTTAACGTGCAGCTTACATTCAGCGTATTAATCAGAGGAACGTATTTAAATTTGTCAGCCACCGCCATGCTGTTTCTAAGGTGTTTGTTTATTCTGCACTTTCCAAATGGCACCTCTGACCCAGCCTGCGAAACGTGAGAGCGGAGCCGCTGAGTGTGAGGTCAGCGCCATCATTTACATCCTAAACACATGACAGGCTGTCAGGCAGAGGTCAAAGCAGGTCAAGTTCACATCCTAATACAATGTGAGGAGGGCGATCTCTTTACACACACACAAACAAATAGCTGGTCGCATCTACACGTGCAGGCGGTAGATGCAGTGGAAATGTGGTAAATGTGCAGGAAGAGCCACCTTAGTTAAAGTTATTGAATATTTTTGTGTATATATTTTTACAAACAAAAGAAAAACACTCTTTATCAACCATACATATAAAAAGTTCCACATTGCACAGCCAAATGTTATAAAACAGAATCTCAGGTTGTCCTTGTCTTCCTTTGATCCCTTGTGAAAAGGCTAGACAGTCATGCTGCAGTGATCAGTCAGGGTCAAAGTCATACTCCACTTTCCCCTCCCTCCCTCATCCCATGTCGTCTCCACTGTAGTTTTGTAGCTCTGGCAGCTGGTGGTGCTGTAAGACTTGAGTCTGCCCCCCCTTGGCTTTCTCTCCTACATAACAAGGCTGTCACCTATTCTACCCTCCTTTGTCCTCTCCCCTCCATCACTCACCTCCACACGTCAACAGCGAGCCACTGCAGCATCCTCCGTCAGCCCGCTGCGATCGGGCGAGTGGGGACCAGCGCTCTACGCAAAGTAAGCCTGGACGACGGAATGAAGTGTCTTCAAATGAAATGTAAAATAAAAAAGGAGGTGGATTTTGGGTGTTCAGTGATCTAAAAGAAAAACAGTTTTGTTCTGCAGAGGGTTTAAAGGACAAATGCATGCACATGCAAGATGAAGAAGAACCTGCATTGATTCAAGAGTTTTTAAAACAAACAAACAAAAAAAAAAAGCTCACAGTCCGAGAGCACGATGTCTCCCACCAGGTCATTTGTGTGAATGGTATTAATTGGGTTCCCTGTGAGGCCACACGGCCAGCGGCTCAGTTATGATTCCAGTGGGTAAATATTTGCCTGCACTAACCCTCGCCAAGTGCCATAATGATTCTTTGTGTGTTACGCTGTGTGCCGTGCCTTTCTGTGTGTGTGTGTATATATATGTCACTCAGCGTCTATGTCCGCCTGTGTTTCGTGTCTGTGTTGCAGCTCAATCTCCCTCCAACATTCCCTCTCTTACAGCTGCAGCTCGCCAGAGTTTGATCAATAACGCGTCCTTCATTCTCAAGTCAGGCCTGACCTTGGCAGCCTTTTGTCTCCTTCCAGGGGCCAGAGTGCGCATGTACAGGTTGGAAAACAAGGCTCTCAAAAAAAAAAAAAAAAAATCCATCCTTGGACGAAAAAGAATCCCCCACCCACCCCCAACCCCACCCTTCTTCCAATGCCTCCACGCTACAGCATTCTCATTAAGAAACTAATGAATCATATATTTATAGCATTCTTATCTTAGCGTAATGAGGTGATGCCACTTTTGAACTCATTTGCTAAATGACCACAGGCCAGACGCAGAAATGGAATAAACTTCCAATTCCCTGCATGTGCCACCGCATTGATTTTCACAGGGCAAAACACAGCAGAGCCAATCCAAACCTGACTGAACAAAGAACACCTATGCAGTCACGGATGATTTAAAAAATAAATAAATAAATAAAGCAGGCCCGTTCACTCAGAGACATTTTTAAAAGCATTACAACATGGAAGACTGCAGCAGTAGGCAGTCAGAGTTGATCTGACAGATCTGTTTACATGCTAATGCAGCCTGACATAGCCTGCAGGTGGCACCATTTATAGATTGGTCCTGCAGTCTTTGTACTCTTTGTTGGTCGGTGATACATATTTGCATGGCACATTTTTTCTTTCACAGGTAGATATTCAATCTGTGACGGCGCATTAAGTGATCAACAAGTGTATTTTGCAACACAGTCACCAGCAAAGTTCAGATGTAGGGGTTTAAAAAATATATATATATATAACTATCCATATATATTTATATATATATCTATGCGCACAAAGCAATCAAAGCATGATGTCATATTGAGCTAAATCTTTGTGATCAATTTGCAAACCAAAGAGCCAGAGACTGAAGCTAAATGAGCCTCACAACAGGAGCTTTTGTTTATAAATTCTTGTTTTGAAGCGTTTTATTTGGAATTATAAAGCGGCCGATTGTCAGATTATGTGTAATGATGAGTGCATTTGTACACGAGCCATTCAGTAATGGGTTTCTGCAGGCCAGTCGCATCAAGATCAATTACAAAATTAGCACATTAGGACTGACAAATTACAAAATTATGTTCTAATCCTTTTGAAGCCTTCTGGGAAAACAGTGGTAGATTTGATGTCTCCGCTTGCTCCGGGGATAAACTGTGAGCGAGCGATTTCACTAAAAGGACAAAAAGAATAGATCATTCGTCTTCCACAGTCAGACTTCCCCACGAGCAAGGGGGAAGTCTAAGAAGCCATTTAAGATTTAAATGACAATTATTAAAATCATTAAGCATGTATGGATATATCAGTCAGAAAGCACTTTCATCATTGACTGCTACTGGTAAATACAAGACATTTGCTAGTATAGCAGTGAGCTATGTTCATCTGTTGAGTCACATCAATTTTGTGCTGGCTAAGTGTTCAAAAACAGTTCAGTTTGTTTTTACATTGAACATTTCTTTGTTTCCATGGCACCAAATGGGAAATAAAAGCCACACCAGATGATGCATCTCTACAAATAGTTTAAAATTTGCAGGTTTGAACAGAGCCAAAAGAAATTCACCAGCTTTCTTAACCACCTTTTATTTACTTAAACATTAAAGCCCTTCTGAGTGAGGAAAACGCAGGTTTGTGTTAAATTCTTACTTTTCCTGCTAGGAAAAAGTTAGATTGGACCATATCCGGTAAATGTGCGAAGCTATAGTTGTTTTCCTTGTGATAATAACACCAATATGTGTAAATGACGTTCAAAGAGTCAGACATAAATCAAAACTCAGAATTTATTCATATATTCCACTTTTACAAAACAAACGCTTCTCAAGCTTTACAGAACCAAAAACGTATGACAGTCGTCTTCTGAAACATTATTAAAAACTGAAAAAATTAAATGAACTCAAAATGGTCTTCACTAGACTTTCCTCTTCTGGGTGCTGATGTACAGAACTGTAAGAAGGAGACAGGAGAAAAGAAGGGGGGGGGGATCTTATTCATACACGATGATCCATAAAAATAAATCAAAATTCCGAAAATCTCATTTGACAGACAAAATACTCAATGAGGCGGCGTAAAGCAAAACAGAGGCAGGCTAATGTAGGATTTTTAAGATCGACACAGACATCTGGTGACTTAAAAATCCTATATTCCAGTATGTCGGATGATATTTTTATTTCCTCTCAGACACACAAAATAAACATATTCCCCTAACATTTTTTTGTGTGTAGTTACAGTGGGGCAAAAAAGTATTTAGTCAGCCACCGATTGTGCAAGTTCCCCCACTTAAAATGATGACAGAGGTCAGTAATTTGCACCAGAGGTACACTTCAACTGTGAGAGACAGAATGTGAAAAAAAATCCATGAATCCACATGGTAGGATTTGTAAAGAATTTATTCGTAAATAGGGTGGAAAATAAGTATTTGGTCACCTCAAACAAGGAAAATCTCTGGCTCTCACAGACCTGTAACGTCTTCTGTAAGAAGCTTTTCTGTCCCCCACTCGTTACCTGTATGAATGGCACCTGTTTGAACTCATCATCTGTATAAAAGACACCTGTCCACAGCCTCAAACAGTCAGACTCCAAACTCCGCCATGGCCAAGACCAAAGAGCTTTCGAAGGACACCAGGAAAAGTATTGTAGACCTGCACCAGACTGGGAAGAGTGAATCTACAATAGGCAAGCAGCTTGGTGTGAAAAAATCAACTGTGGGAGCAATCATCAGAAAATGGAAGACATACAAGACCACTGATAATCTCCCTCGATCTGGGGCTCCACGCAAGATCTCATCCCGTGGGGTCAAAATGATCATGAGAACGGTGAGCAAAGATCCCAGAACCACACGGGGGGACCTGGTGAATGACCTGCAGAGAGCTGGGACCAAAGTAACAAAGGTCACCATCAGTAACACACTACAACGGCAGGGAATCAAATCCCGCAGTGCCAGACGTGTTCCGCTGCTGAAGCCAGTGCATGTCCAGGCCCGTCTGAAGTTTGCCAGAGAGCACATGGATGATACAGCAGAGGATTGGGAGAATGTCATGTGGTCAGATGAAACCAAAGTAGAACTTTTTGGTATAAACTCAACTCGTCGTGTTTGGAGGAAGAAGAATACTGAGTTGCATCCCAAGAACACCATACCTACTGTGAAGCATGGGGGTGGAAACATCATGCTATGGGGCTGTTTTTCTGCCAAGGGGACAGGACGACTGATCCGTGTTAAGGACAGAATGAATGGGGCCATGTATCGTGAGATTTTGAGCCAAAACCTCCTTCCATCAGTGAGAACTTTGAAGATGAAACGAGGCTGGGTCTTCCAACATGACAATGATCCAAAACACACCGCCCGGGCAACAAAGGAGTGGCTCCGTAAGAAGCATTTGAAAGTCCTGGAGTGGCCTAGCCAGTCTCCAGACCTCAACCCCATAGAAAATCTGTGGCGGGAGTTGAAAGTCCGTGTTGCTCGGCGACAGCCCCAAAACATCACTGCTCTCGAGAAGATCTGCATGGAGGAATGGGCCAAAATACCAGCTACTGTGTGTGCAAACCTGGTAAAGACCTATAGTAAACGTTTGACCTCTGTTATTGCCAACAAAGGTTATGTTACAAAGTATTGAGTTGTATTTTTGTTATTGACCAAATACTTATTTTCCACCCTGATTTACGAATAAATTCTTTACAAATCCTACCATGTGGATTCATGGATTTTTTTTTTTTCACATTCTGTCTCTCACAGTTGAAGTGTACCTCTGGTGCAAATTACTGACCTCTGTCATCATTTTAGGTGGGGGAACTTGCACAATCGGTGGCTGACTAAATACTTTTTTGCCCCACTGTATTCATTTACACTCCACCCGACTGCTCGAATCAGCTGGTTGTTGGAAACACCCTGTACTGCCAGGAGAGATGCTGAAGAGCGCCCTCTGCTGGTTAAATTGTGTAACATCAATGCTCACAACACTGTTGAAGGGTGTTTCTCTCGTCTTTAATTTGTTTTATTTATAAGCCGTTATAAATTATAGTCTGGCTCCACTGCAAAATGTTTTTTTTCTTAAATGTCTTTAACAGAGGAGCCATTGTGTGTTTTGTTTTTATTTTTTTATGTGAATAGCTACTGCACCTCACAACAGTCTGAATGTGCAGCCCCAAACACAGAAGTTATTCCACAGAAACAAATCCCAAAGAAAAAACAATTCCAGTAACAAGAAAATGTGCTGCTGATGATGATGTAGCAAATTCTATGTTAAACCTTGACCCCCTGCAGCATCCACGTTCCACATTTTTTCCCCTCAAAGATAATCTGTATAGTTTGCTGTACTGGTTATTTTGACTAAAAATAACACTATCTGCGGCCTGAAACACCGGCCTGCATGACTCACATTCGAGATCAAATCACACACTGGATACAGTGCATGCCTGGTGTCTGGAAAATGCAGACAGAGAGATGAAGATGTAAACAATACAGTTAAAAAAAATGTTCCGACTACTGTGGTGAATACAGAATATATTAAAACTATCTCTGCAAACAAGAGCCTTACAATGAGCCAATTCTCATTAAAAAAAAAAAAAAGCGGGAATACCAGTGATTAAACATGAAATCTGTGTCAGGACAGTTTCAGTGGTGTGAAAAAGTGTTTGTCCTCTTCTTGATTTCCATTTTTTTTAATGTTTGCTGTTTTAGATCATCAAACAAATGTAAATATTAAGCAACAATAACACAAGTAAACACAAATTTCCAAATGAAGGCGTTTAGTCTGACTAGTATCACGCCTGTTCTCAATCAAGAAATCATGTAAAGTGGAGTAGACCAAAAATATCCTCAAAAGCCAGGCACATGTCGGAATCCAAATTCAGGAAGACATGAGAAACAAAGACCTCTTGGTCTTGAAAAGGGTTTAAAGCCATTTCTTGAGATGTATGACTCCAGTGAACCACAATGAGAGCTATTATCCACAAATGGCGAAAACATGGAACGGCCTCAAAACATTTTGATGATCCCCAAAACTTTAGGGATAATACTCTCTGGACTGACGAGACAAAAGTTGAACCTTATGGAAGGTGTGTGTCCCATTAGATCATGCATGAAGCGAACACAGCATTTTAGAAAAGGAACGTCATACCAACAGTGAAAAGGTGTTAGTGTGATGGTCTGAGGCTACCTCAGGACCCGGAGGCTTGCTGTGGTAAATGGAACCATGAATTCTACTGTCCGGCCACCTGTTCATTACTTCAAGCTGAAGCAGAGTTGGGAGAATGATTCAAAATACACCAGCAAGTTCACCTCTGAATGGCTTAAGAAAAACAAAATGAAGTCTCTGGAGTGGCCTAGTCAAAGTCCTGACCTGAATCCGATTGAGATGCTGTGGCATGACCTTAAAAAAGGCAGTTCATGCTTGAAAAGCCTCCAAGGTGGCTGAACTTAAACAAAGATCCACTGCAAAGATGAGTGGGCCAAAATTCCTCCACAGTGCGGGAAAAGACTCACTGCCAGTTATCGCAAGCACTTGACTGCAATGTTGCTGCTAGGGGTGGCCCAACAGGTTTAGGGGGAGCAATCACTTTTTCACACAGGACCATGTAGGTTTGGATTTTTCTCTCTCTTAATAATAAACACCTTCATTTAGAAACTGCACTTTGTGTTTACTTGCGTTATCTTTGTCTAGTATTTAAATTAGTTTAATCTGAAACATTTAAGTGTGACAAACACAAAAAAAATAGGAAATCAAAAAGAGGCAAACACTGTACAAAACCATTGTACAGTTTAAGTTCGAGTCTGTCTATGCTGATCAACATGGAGAATATTAATACAAAGTTTCATAAAAATATAGCAAGACACACAAGAAAATGCAATATTGAACTGACAACGAGTGAAAAAGGGCAGTTCCCAAGAGCTGTGTTAACAATGTGTTGTTTTAACAATAATTAGCGAGTTAAAAATATCTTAATAAATCAGCTCGGGCATCAGCTTACAGCTACTGTCATTAACAGTTTATCTACTGATTATTATCATATAATGATGTACTTCGAAAAATCAATGCAGGCAAAAAGTTTAATTTGAAGACCAATTTAATTTGAGTGGGATTTTTTTTTTATCATTAACTAATTATCACCATTTGGCTAACCCTCACAATACTTTCAAGAAGGCGGGAGACCTTTTCCACAGTTTAAAGAGGAAAAAAAAAAAAAGTACTGGTATAAATAAAAAAAATAAATAATAAAACACATTTCTGAGTTCAGTTTTACAGTTTCAGGGTTCTGGTTACTCTTCACAACTGACTTGTACTGTACAGCTTACTGGAGCTGTGTACACTTTTATTTTACAAGTAAAAAAGGAGTTGTGTTAGAACAGAACATAGCTAAAAGGTTATGGCACCATTAAGTTGTGCCATTCATAATGTATGCCCTCATTTAAACGGAATTAATAAGCAAGCACTGAATGCGAGTCATTATCAGACAGACCACAGCTTCCTGTTTTGAGAGGAACATCCTACAGAGCAGGTTACTTTTCTGGGCAAGTTGGCTATTTGACAACCTTTTTAGATCACACTTTAATCTGCGCTCCTCACCTGTGTTTGTCATATTTTCGTCTCCTTTCAACTGTCATGAAAGAGTTCCAGTTTCAGACATTCAGAGAAAAAACTGAGGGCCTCAGAAACATAAACCTGCATTTATTTATTTATTTTTTATCTATTTTATCGTCTCTGTCACAGCTGCACAGCATTTCCTTAGGTTTAGCATATTAATTCTGCACTTCAGTCTTCTTACAGAAGACCTATACTGCCTTAAATACCAAAGTCTACATAAAAGGGACATGCTTACCATTGTTTCCTCTTAGGAAGGCATCTCCATATTTGTTCTTGAGTTGCCCGTTGACATACTCCTCTGTCTGCTCTATGGCGATGTTCATGTAACCATCTAAACAGGCCAGAACACCTGCAGGTACACAAACACACCGTGTTTTCCTTTAAAGTCATTACTTACCGATCAGTATGGGGGGCAAGTGGCTAAGCTGTTACGTACCTCTATAATCGACACCAGAGTTCAGTTTGACCACAACAGGTCTGCCAATGATCTGCTTCAGAAAGTCACTCGGGGTCTGCTTCCTCAGGCTCATTTTGACTGTGATCTGAAAGGATGGAAGATGAGCATTAGATACTATAGTAGCGATTTATTTCATGGAGCTACATTAGCGTAACAAAGGCTAACTCGTGTTCATGTCTGTAATAGTAACGATTTCCTAACGCAAACAGGCTAGTATCGTTAGCGGCTAGCTAGCTAACGAGTATAACTAACCTGCTAACCGACTATTTTCCCGTGAATCTGCGCAGCGAGGGTCGCTGTCTTTGTGAAAAGCATGCTTACATTTTATTGCACCCAACAACACAAGAAGAAACCCTTTAATTTTATATGCAGCAGCAATATGTTTGTTAGCATTTCACTCACCAGACCGACGTTTTCCAGACAATTGTATTTAGCATGGACGTCAGTTTGACCAATCACAAGCGTGTTCTGTACGGAAAGCGGCTGAGGACAAAAAACTTAAATGCTTGATCGCTAATCACATAATCAGCTATCAAACTGGCAACAAAGTAGCTATAGTTTTGTGATTAAATGTTTGCCTGAGCCTTCTGTATTTTTTGCCTCTTTTTTTTTTGCATATTTGTCACATTTACATTTTTCAGGTAAACAAAGATAACTTGAGTAAATACAAAATACAGTTTTTAAATTATGATTTCATTTGTTATAGGAAAAAAGCTTCTAAAGCTACCTGGTCCTTTAATCCCCCCTAAAAAATAATCCCCCCTTGTTAAGTCATGAGTTAACTGCTAACTTTTCCCTAGTCACAGCCAGGGCTGGTTACTGCCAGACCTGCTGAATCAAGAAATCACTTAAGTAGAAGCTGTCTGACAAAGTGTAAAAGGTAAAAGATTTCAAAAAGCAACACACCATTCCTCATTCCTTGATCTAAAAAAAAATAAATAAATTTCAAGAATTGATAAGAAACCAAGTCAGTGACATCTTTCAGTCTGGAAAGCGTTACAAAGCTATTTCTAAGGCTTTGGGACTCCAGCGAACCCCAGTAAGAGCCAAGGTGCCACAGGCAGTTATTAGGTTTTGGGAAAATAAATGTTTCAAGCAGGGCCAGCTTTCGATAGTCCTTTCCCTTAATCAATAAAATTATCATTTAAAAAACACATTTCATATTTACTCAGGTTACCTTTGTGCAAAATTACAATTTGTTTGTTTATCTGAAACATGAAAGTGGCAAAACAAAGAGGGGAAAAAAGGAATCTGTAAGGGATCAAATACTTTTCTCAGAGCATGCGGTGTTTTATGTGTTTAAGACTCTTACAACACTGTAGCCTTGTGTTCAGCATCACCGTTACTTTTGGTCCCAGCCATCACAGTTGATGTGCAAAGAGAAGATTGTGAAAAAAAGGAAATGTGAATTTTAGTACAGCAAAATTATATATATATATATATATATATATATATATCAGCTATTTATTTTCCTGCTGTTAGTCAATAATTTAAATCTGTGCGTTTTCTATATGTCATATTTCACATAATTACCATCATAGACTGAAAGAGCATGATGAAAACAAAACCTTTGAATCTGGATTCTGGTTACAGCACAGAAAATCACTACCCAAATAAGAAGAAACCAGAGCAATTTCTGGTTGAATATTACTAATAACAACAGAGATAATGATGTTGGTACGTCATACCTCTTTGTGTTGTTAAATTAAAATATTAAAAAATCCTTTAGGTGCTTGCCTTGTTTTAAAATGCATATGATCCTGAGGCAGAATTGAGTTAAACTTAATGGGTGACATCAATATATATTATAACCTATGGTTTCACAAAAGTTCGGATGCTGTAAAATGTAAACAAGAACAAAATGCAGTAATTTGCAAATCGTTCAAAGCCTATAATTGAGAAAAATACAAAGGCAACATATCAGAGTCTAAACTGAAAATATTATAAAACTATCAGGTACATGGGCAAAAAATAAGCATACTGGAAATGTTGAGTCTGCAAAAAATCTGTGGTCATTTGTGGTACATAATAGCAATTAATCAATCAAAGAATCGATAAAGATTTCACCAAAACTTTTGCTGAAGGGCCATGATCTATGGGCTCTCAGCTAGCACGACATTAAAAATAGACATGATGCTTTAGTAGAAATCACTGCATGGGCTCAGGGTCCATTTTCAGTAAAATATTATTTGTCAACCATTCGCTCTCACATTCACACCTATGGGCAATTTTGAATGACCAGTTAACTGCACTAACTGCATGCCTGGTTGTCTGTGACAGGCTACCGACCTGTCCAGAGTGTACCCTGCCACTCACCCTGTGGTAGCTGAGCTTCATCCCCTCTACGACCCTGAATTGGATAAATGGACGGAGGGAAGGATGGATGTTATTTGTCACTGCCTCAGCAAATGAAAGTTAAAACACTACCCTGCAAAGAAAGTACATTTTTATCAGCACATAGTTCAAAAGCTGAGACCTGTGATGGTCATGTAGTACACATGGCGTGTTTAACCTGCACATCTGTAGGGCACACAGGGATAAATACACATTTTCAAGCAACATATGCTACACAGTCCAAATGATGCGTTTCTCAGAAGAATCATTGCTTATTTCAGTGAGAGGATGTCTGTACATATTCTGAATATTCATCATAAAGAGTAACAGTCCTTCCTGTTTGTTTTTGTTACACACTAAAAAAAATGGATCATTGCAAAAAACAAAATAAAAAAAACCTCAAACAATTCCAGAGAACCCAAACAACGGAAATTATGTATCAAGCAAGAAGAAGGAAGGACTCTGTGGTCTAAATTACTGCAATTTAATTTCAAGAAGGTTGTGTTGTAAAATGTACAGGTGATGCAACACAGTGGTAAATATGCTTCTCCCTAAATGTTCATGAAACTACTCTGAATCTCACATGTTTGACTTTGATACTATTTTACTGCACTATGCATAATTTTCTACATTAATCATATGGACAAAGTCTCATTTAATTTAATCCAAAGCTTAACCTAATGTAATAAATTTCAAAAAAAGCTACAGAAGTTGACTTATATGTTAAAGTGAGTTTATGAGTGTTTCTCACTTTGGGTTTACACATTTTTAAATCACTGTGGAATTTCTCTGTTTTAAAAGAGAAATAAATAAAGTGCATTATAGCTTTAAAAACGTATAATGCAATATTAGTAATAGTATTGTTATTTTTTTTTATTATTATCATTATTATTATTATGCTATTGGTAAGCTGTGCTGTGAAGGATAAGAGAAAGTCTACCATCTGATAAAAACTCTGGTTGTTAGGGTGCGTGACCCAAACACTGCACAGCTTGGGAGGTACATGAAAAATGGTGTAGGGGGGGAAATAGGGATGAAATGGTGAGGTGAAAGATAGAAGAGGATAGAGGGCACGAGGATGTGCCAGTACGTGTTAGCAGAGACAGAGAGGTTGAGAGAAAAAGAGAGAGAGAGGGAGAGAGAGAGGGGGATTGTGAGAGGTGGAATCATAAAGTACTTCTTGTGTGTCTAGACAGGTTGCTTGTTAGCAGGGCATGGCTAGCCCTGTGGAGGCTAGAGGTTAATTTGGTATCTGCTGCTGTGTTAAACTAAGGTCAGTACTACAAGTCCTTAAGTCATAAACAAGAGTGGTTAAGAGCCATGTATACACCTAGGCACCGGTTAATGAATATTCAATGAAGATTTTTTTCCCCCTTGTCCCTTGTTTCCTTTGTCGTTGCTTGCTTTGTAGAAAATTTTTGGAAAGGAAAAAAACCCACCGTTTTTCTCCATGGCCTTCAGAAATGACCTCTGCGTGCTTACATTTAGTTGTCCTTTGTTATCCTATAGTTGTAACGAATAGTGGCTTTTTGCTTTTTGAAATGCGGCACGCTGATTATTCGCTTCCATTCTTGAACGCACCGAATGCAAATGCTTGTGATTTTTATTTCGTAGTACAATAAAAACCAATGATCTAATAAAAACAAACGGAAAAAATGTCCAAGTCATGAAGTTTGTGGATAAAGCAGAACTTATACTCATGACTGGCATTTAATGCAGATGTTTTCTTGGATCTTAGTGGAAACATAATGAGAAAATGTTTGAAGTGAGCTCGCACGAGCAAATCGGGTATAATTCACATGCTGAGAAAAGTGCTTCTGGCCTGTAACCAGCACAAAATCCACCAATGATGGTTAATAAGTCAGCTGAAATAGGGCTTAATTAAAACATTGACACTGTGGGCTGTATCTGTTAACCTGTCAGTGATCACCACACTGTTCTGCTGCCTATGCATTACATTTGTAATGTATGTCTAAGATGCCAAGTCTTTCTTTGTTTTGTTTTACATATGCTGTAACAGCAGATTCAAAAATAAATAAATACATAAACACATGCAAATACAAAAGCATCAACAGGCTTTGTTTTTGTTTCTAATTTCATTGTTTTTGCTTTTAGTCAGCACATGTTCTCAGGTAAGTAGTAGATTTCCCTCTCTGGTGTCAAATTGCTTCAGGCAGTCTTAAATGTTTGATTTTTTTCCCATTGTCAGTGGCTGATATTTATCTGTTACAATAATTTGCTTAGGCTCAAATCAAGTGAAAAATGTATTGATATAAACACTGACTAATGACCAGATTGTTATTTTAAACACCTGTATTGACAGATTTTCACAATCACCACATCATTAGTTTGCTAACAAGTTAAGGCAAAAGAGGCAAGTATTGTATTTTTAATGCTTCTTTATTCATATTTTCTTCTATTTATTTTGGTTTCCCAAAATAGCAAGCATTTAAGCATTCCACAGTAGTAGCAGCAGTATAAAAGCAGGAAACATCAACCGTGTAGTTATTTTCAACCTGTTTTTTGGAGCCTCACGCCCACACAGAGGCTCAATAAGGCCAGATTTAAACAATAATAATGATAATAACGGGGGGGGGGGGGCAGGGGGGGGGGCAGCTTACATAAATGTTTGGACAAACAGCTAGTCATTTTTCTTCAAAACCTCTCTGACCATGCAGTGTAAACCTGGTCAGCCAGAAAGCATAACAGCAGTGCTGTCAATTGACAGACAAATCCCGTCTCCATCTCCAGACCTCTTAACCCCGAGGGATGGGCTTGTGAAATAGAAAGATTACGGTGACGGGAGATGCTATTGTAGGTGGGAAATGGGGGACTGGACCAAAGCAGGCAGGGGCTTGAGGTGAGTGGGAATAAGGAGGAGGGGGCACATCCCTCTTGTATCCTAAAGCAATATGCAGGATGGGGGTTGAGGTGGGTTGGCAGTGCAAGATGTGGAGAAAGTCTAGACTGCATTGACCCTTTTGAAGCCAGGTTTTCTCTTCAGGTCAAGCTTGATATGGAGAAGATAATGGAAAAGCTTGGGGGACTTTTCAAATAAAAAAACAGATTGGTAGACCAAGTATCCCTTCTCTAGCTTCTGTGTAATCCCAAACTGTATGGAGGTAATAGCCTGGAAGTGATGGGAAACCTTTTTCTTCCTTTAAAAGGCGACCAGGACAACTCAGTTGCATGTCTTGAAGCTTGTATCTATTACTTTTGTAGCACCTAGGGTTCCTTTAAATGGTTGACTTGCTTAAACATCTTGCCTGCCCTCTGTTCTTTTAACTGTACAACAGCGCGGCCGCTTACCGAAACAATTGATCAAATCGTCACATTTACTGCACATCCACAAAACAGAGCTCTGAATCCCTTCACTGTAGCAGGGAAGTGCTGAAGAATTTACATTTCTATGCATCGGTAAATTGCCCACAGAAGCGATAGGAGTGTCCCTGTGCTTTGAGTTTTGCTCCTTATTATTTTCTTGCCCATGACACGTTGCTCAACTTCCACTTAATGACTCAGCTATGAGTGCTGACAGTTGACAGAGGTTGGCTGGCCTGGGGGCCCCGTGCTTAGAGAAGGGGGTGGCACAAGGCAGGCTAGGTGGGATGTAATCACTCCCTGTAATTTGGAGGAAAACCACTGAGCTGCTCACAGTCAAGATGAAAGCCCCGTTCTTGTTCCCATCATTCCACAGCCATCGAGCTCCACTGCTTGCAAAAATCTGAAAAGAGAGCTTCAGAGAACCAATTCTGCCTGGTTGATGTCCCCCAGGGTTTAGTCCTGAGACCATCTCAAATCAGCTACAGCCCCGGAGCCATGTTCTTTCCCCAAGGAGTGTCACTGTAGCCAGACAGTCAGACTGCCCATCCTGTGCTGTATGGCCCGAGCGCAGCCAGCCAACACAACTCTCCTGAGATCCTCCTTAGTGGAAAGAGAGCTCAGTGGAGCTTATGCTGTGGGCTTGTATCTGGCTGTCTGTCTGTCATTCTGTCTGACATTCTCCCATGTTGCCGTTTCCCTTTTATATCTCAATCTGGGGAAAGGAGGGAATGCATTTCAAAGCTGTTCCACATCAGGGAAGGAAAAGAATATATTTTATTTTTCACAATATAGCAAGTTGGATAAGTTTGCCAAAAAGCATCCTGTCGTGAAAATAATTGTCTGAACTGGCCAATAATTGCACTTCGTTAAGCTCAGTGTTCATTTCCCCGAATGACCATTTTCACAGCAAGATGGGCCAGTTTGATCACTTTGCACGCAGCGCTATGCTACCAAGTTGCCAAAGGGACACTGTAGTGGTTTTGCTTGATAGATGGTGAATGGTGCTTATACAAGGAGCCACTCCAGTGCACCCATAAATATGCATTGTGACATTTGGAACAAAGCCGCTCGTCCTCTCTTTCCTGATGAGCCCTGCCTGCATACTATAACATATTGCCATACTGTCACACCTTGTGTTTCATAGCCAATCTCTCTGTTCATCAACTTGGCAGATAACCTCTAGATGCTGACAAATGATATGGGCGATGGCATTAGAGCTCTATTGTATGCAAAAGCAGGAAGCAGTTTTCCAACAGTGATGCTTGTGCAAGTAATTAATGATTAATCCTTGTTATTTGATGATGAATATGGTGCAGGGTTGCATGAATATTAAAAAAAAAAAAATAAGGCCACACTTTCTATGTTCATTTTTCCCAATCTGCAAATAGTCAGCATCACGTAGATAGTTAATTAAATGTAGTTGCTGTTATTTTAAATTAGCAGAAAATGAAAGATAATTAATAATATTTACTGACCCAACCCCCCCCCGAGCAGGTTTCTTCCTGTTAAAAGGGAGTTTTTACTTCCCACCATCGCTAAGGTGCTTGCTCATAAGAGGTCATCTGACTGTTGGGCTTTTTCTCTGTCTTCTCTGTATTATTGTAGGGTCCATACCTCACAATATAAAGCGCCTTGAGATAACTGTTGTTGTGATTGGGTTCGATATAAATGAAATTAAACTGAATTTAAAGCTAATTGATTGGGTTTAGGATAAGATCATAGTGTGGGATAAACTGCACCTTTTCGCAACTCTGCGCATTGCTGATGAAGTGCAAGGATTACCTATTAACTTGCAGTTTATTAATGATCGTATTATAAATCAGGTCCCAAAACAGGTTTCCCTCTATCAACAAAAGGTTTGGTCTGAGGATGTGTTCTCGCATCCACACACCAGAAACGGGCAAGTGCAGAAGAATGCTCCCAGTCCTCGCTGTAGCATTAAGAACATAGCTGGCCTGGATCTCCAAACACCCCATTGCGTTAGAAAGGAATAAATATCCAAGACAGCCAGAAGCAGTTCCTTTCAAATCCCACACACACGCATATCTCTATCTCTCCTCCATCCCTCTCTCTCTGACTCTGTCTCTCCCTCTCTCTGTCATTTGACCAGCAGTGCTTCCTGCCACTGAGGACCTGTGACTCAACAGCCAGAATACAGCAATGTTCTTTTGCCCACCCTCTTGAATATTCATAGAAATAAGAGGACCCATCCATCTTGCATCCATCCACTTTTATATCTAAAAAAAAGGAATTGTGTGTGTGTGTGTGTGTGTGTGTGTTAGAGGTTTACAAGCTAGCACTGGATATCTAAACGGGTGCTGTTGGAGAGGGTAGGGGCGGGGGTAGGGTGGTGGGGGGCTGTTTTACACTAATTTCTTTATCCCTTTCACAGGAGTGCCATGTTACAAGAGAATTCCTGAGGCGAGCCAATGGCCCGATAAATCTGCCGGAGCCTCTCTCTCAATTTGTCTTCGTGGAATGTCAGCTGGCAAGCGCCCAGACACTGAGAACCTCTTTTCACAATGCGCCAATCTAACAGACGAGATCCCATGTTGGAGCTACAGTACGAGGACTGGCATGGATAAATTGCCACGTGCCTTATCTATGTGTCTTTATGTGTAACTGTCTGAGGTCCTCACTCGGCCTCTGGAAGGCCACTTCCTCTTAGACTCGACAGTTAACCTGAACGGCCGGGTAGCTGACATTGACAAAATGCAGGTGTCGCCAAAGAGGAACCTGTTATGTGACACAGACGCTGTGTCAACCCGTCTTACGCCATATGACCCGCAGTGTGAACAGAAATTGTTCTGTTTGGTGTCGTTCATCACTGTGTGGCGCAGTCTCCCACATAGCTCGGTCCAGGTGGCAGAATGGCAGAGTGGGAGAACAGACCATGTTTGTGTGAAGATGCAACAACTATCTCTCTCTTTTTCTCTCTTTCTTTCTCTCATTTGCCTACCTCTTTCTGCTCTCGCGTTCCCTGTTCAGACAGATCGCTGTGTATCTGTCTTTGGACACTATTTAAAGGTTGTAGGTTAGCAAACAGGAAGATGCCTTCCCACCTGTACCCCTATATGAGCCATGAGTCATGATCCAGTCATAATCCATTTATATGTACAATATTTGGAGGAAAATGCACACGTATGTACACACACTGGTGGGAACATAAAGTTTATTATTAACCAAGAGAAAGTTTTATTTAATGAAGTTCATAAATTAAAAATTTCTATCATTTTTATGCATTATTTAGACCTAATTTAAAATAGATTATCCCCTAGATACATAGCAGTATGTCTGTATAATGAATGCGTTTATTTGTTAAATTAAGTTGGGTAAAAGTCTGTAAAGCAGATACTTTCAAATAAAAAAAAACAAGTAAATACCACTCGATCCTCTACATCTCTAACATTTCAACACAGCCCACCACACAAGCGTATTTCGGGGGTTCATGTTACTGCATGACAGTTGGCATGACTGTAAAAAAACGCCATGTGCCAAGTGGAGCTGCCAATGCTCAGCATGGCTGGTTTTAATATTTTAATGTGTTTCATTACAACATTATGGGCCAGATAGCCTTTCTGACGTCCAGACAATTGTCTGCAAATGAACAAGATTACATGACAAGCCCTGAATGACAGCGCTGCCCACTGTTGCCTACCCTAGCCACTTATCTGATGGTAGCCTAGCAACAGATCCCTGACCTGGCTTTGACCTGCACCCGATAAGGTCAACACCTGAAGGCTCTCCCATTGGAGGGCTGGCTGAGAGAGAGGTGGAGCCTGGGGATGCAGGAAGACAAAGGACTCACAGACCAAGGGCAGCCTCCTCTGCATATAGCTCCCTGCTTGTACAAAAGCATGCCAGACCTCCTTACTGGCTTATACCTGCGTGTGTCTGTGTATTTATGATTGTGTATCAGAGGCAAGGCAGTCAAAAAAAACTGGCAACAAAAAAAAAGCCCAACTGCTGGTACAGCAACCCCTCATAGCTAATTTAGACGGTGCATTATTTTTGGTAAAGGGTGAAAAATATCTCCACATTTCTCCCAGAATTACTTGCAGCAAATGAGAAGTATTGTGGTGACAAGACCGGATAGATACATTATGAAGGAGGTGCTGAATGCGAAACTAATCGACCACAGAAGCCCACCCTGACAGACACCCCTCCCACCACCCCTTCTCTATTATTTGTGTGCATGCACACACGGAAACCTCACTTGGTTTAACAGCAGTGATATGGAAGTTAATCCAAATTGTGATAGTGGCAATATCCTATTAGACCATGGCAATAAAATCAAGCTGAGACTGGTAACGCATTACAGATATCCGAACATGTTCAGCACGCTCCATTACAATGCGAAGTGACATTAATCAGCAGGGGTCCTCTTACACATACATGGAGGCAAAAAACAAACATGCAAATAGTGCACACACAAGCCCGAAGTAAAAGCTCAAAGGAAATACTTGAGCCTTGAAATGATCACTCGATATTATTTTTTTTGAAATAATTACTGAAATAACACTGGCTTTTTACAAGATAAGTACAGACATATTGTAAAACAAAACAAAAAAAAGATAGCCAGGCAAGCCAAGCGCAGAGAGGTGGACAAATGAAAAGCAGTTCATAATACTCTTTGTAATTATTTTTGCTCACCCAGCCTCAGGAGTAAAAGTGATTTAGAGGCAGGTGGCAGAGAGTTTTACAGTCCTAATGCTGTGTGAGTTTCTCTTTTTAAAAAAAGTGCCGTTATTCAGTATGCAAAGCGTTTGAAATGATAAAAAGAGCACTACAGTTTTTGTAGACCAGTGTTTGCAAAGGGTGTGTCACGAATAAGCTTGTATATGATTTCTTTCATTTTTTATAACCATAAGTTTTCGCATCTTTCTGTCTCTCTGATGTGCATATTCACTGAGGTTTTGTCACCGTGGTGATGATCATTCAGCCCTGTCAGGTTTGGCGCTAAAATAACTCTCAGCCCTGAGTCGAAGGACCTTTCGCTTCCCTCCAGGGCTTTTTGCAAGACCTCTGCCCCAGTTCACCCAGGGCAACCTAGGCTCCTCCTCTGTATATGTGTGTCTGTGGAAATGTGTGTGCATGCGTGTGTTTGCACTGTCTCCTTACTGTGGGGAAACTGTTGAAGGTCAAAGGGGAGGAAGTTGGCCACCTGCCTCTGTCACACTAACAGTAGCTGAGGGGAAAGAGAGAGGAAGCAGTAGCGGGAGACGTGCCATACACACACACACACACACACACACACGCACTTAAAAGCACACACACACACAAACGAGCACACACAGAGAGAGAAAGTATAAGTAAAAGTTGTATGTGTGCATTCTTTTGTCTGGCAGCTCAGTTTTCAAGGTCAGCTGGGTTGGAGCTTGGAAATCCTTAAATAAGTTGAAATTATTGTCATTTGAGTCACATACTCTTAAATTTCCAGCACTTTGTGATGCTTCCCTTTTTTTTCACTGAACATTTTATTGACCTTTGTAAAAGTTTGTTTATCTGATCCTCACACTTTTATTCCTGAGTCAGAGAAGCAACTCCTATAGGCTCCAGGAGACCCGCTGCTAAAAAAACCTGGTGCAGGGAGTTCTCCATTGGTATTTGCTAGAGGCGACAACCCTGCTCGCACCCTGCATAAATGTGCCAACCGAGGACGAGAGCATAGAAGGCCAGAGGGCAAAAAGGGAGTGAACCACCTGCTTCTGTCACACTGTCAGGATGAAGGCGGATAAGTGTAAATAGGGTGAAGTGCGTGTGTGTATATGTGTGTATAGAGGCTGGGTTGTGGATATTGTGTAGGAGGAAGGGGGGACAGGTGGCACGCCGGACAGCGCTGGCACGAGCCACCCAAGGATTTATCACTCAGCGACAGTCATGGCTGGGCAGGGGACAGATGTTGCTGTTTACCCCCAGGGCAACATCTGACTGACTGAGCCTAGCATTGGCCCAACCAGCCCAGCCCAGCCAGCACAGGATGGGGCCTGAGAGGATTGAGGAGAGGGAGGTAGGGAAAGCGACAGAGGAGGAGAAGAAGAAAGTGGATAGATGCTCAGTTTACCCCCAAGGTACACAAGCAAGCGAGCCCATTTCTTTCCAATCTGCTCCATGCTCCACTGAAGCACCTGAAACTCATTTAGCCCCCACTAACTGTTGTGCCACTATAGGGAAGCATTTTAATAAGTAGTAATAATGCCACATGACAATATGAGCTTTCATCAGAGGCCTGAAACCTAAACCAGCTACTGGGAAGTGAAACAAAGAAATTGTAATTGACCTCGGATGTACTGCGCATTAGTTAACAAAGCAGACACAAACACACGGCCCTTAAGATGTAATTAGTGCATGCACGAATACACACGCGCTGCACATGTGTTCCACCAGGGTCATGTGAGAAGTTTTAAGAGGCTGTCACCAGCAAAATAGTTGAAGCATTCCTCCCTTGAGCAATGAGGAACGACCTTTAGGTTCAACCGTGAGTGAGGTCATGTCATTGTTGCCATGGCTACTATCAGCAGGCTGCCCTGTTGCTCGCATTACCTCAGCTGCCTGGCATTGTCAGGGTCAGAGAACAGGCTGTGACCTCCCCATGGTGACCAAACTCAATGGGGAACAGAAAAAAGCTCCACTAAGACAAACACTAGTGTCCTATTTGGCTGATCTGCTGTTAATGTAAATGCTTAGTGGAAATTATGGCATTTCCGAGACAATGCAAAAGATATTCTTTGATGATTTGTGCCTTGAAGAAGTCAGCCTTGTAAAGTGAGTGTGATATAACATACAGTTTGCTATCATTAATGATCACTAATGTGGTGTAATAAGCTAATGGTGGACAAGCAGACCAAGATTTTGCACAGGAGCACGACACGCGATGGCTTAAAGGAGAGATCTGCAGTGCCACTGTTAGGCTACAAATGTGCAAACAAGAAAACTGTCTCCAGCAAGAAGAAACGCACATTTATCTGAGATTTCATCGAAAAACTGCAAACCACATCACTGATGGTGTGATCAAAAGTAGCTCGCTCTGCAGGAGTGTATGCATGGAAGCTGATCGGAAAGTAAATACAGTAAAGTCATCTGTGATAAGGCCTGTTAGCTCGATGACTCTGTCCACAGTGAACGCTCTACACGTTTATCTTTTAGTGTTTAAACGAAGAGTTTCTTTCTGATGTAGTGCAAGAAACCGTCTAGAGGTCTTGTCTTTTGCATATTTTATGTTGTAGAGAAAAAAAACAAGCTGCAAGCAGAAAGAAACCTAAACGATTTGAACCTCTTTTGTTTCCCAGCTCATAAGCTTTCTGCCTGGAGAACCTGTCTTTGTCCATCTGCATGTGCACGTGAGAAACAGCTGTTTACACGCCACAAACACACTGGGACAACTCTATTAAAATTTTAATATAAATCATTGTAATATTCAGCATCACAACCCAACATTATCCTCTCCACAAATGAAAAAAACCTAATGGAGTGTCTTAATCATTTCATGCAGGAGATGCAATATAAAATCGCTCTTTTGCTATTTGTGGAACATGTTTGTCCACTCTCCTCCTGATAGGCCCCATTTAATCATGTTGTTCTGTTTCCTAATTAGCAGAAATGCAAAGTGTCTTTGTCACCTGTGGACAGCCAAGAGGGCTAATTTGGGCTTTTCACTAATTGCCACGGTAACGAGCCTCCTGCGCCTCCGCTGGGGGTGGGTGGAAGGCATGGCAGGAGGAGGACTGGAGAATGGAAGGATGGAGGGATGAAGACACAGCTCTGCTCACACACGGCCGAGGTGTGAAAGAACGCGGCAGGCCAACAGAACACAGCCTGGAGGAGTCCAACAGCAGGGAGTGGGGGACAGCCTGCGCTGTGAAAAAGCCCCAACACCCAGCTGAGAGGGAGGAGGATTCAGCTCTGGCCAGTTTTGCTCTCTCTCAACTTTGATGGGGAGATGACTACATTGGGTTGGATAACTGTTGGACATTTTTCTGACACCGACACTTGTTTTTTTCCCCCACCTGATTTAATACAGGTTTCCACACAAATGCACTCTTTTAAAAAACTGTTCTTATTATAGACAAACTCCAGGAATAACTCTGCAGGCCGTTTTTTTTACATGAAGTTTGACATGTGTGAAGCCTGAGTGTATTCTTCTTGTTGCACTTTTCATACACATTACAAATTATGTTGAAATTAAATTTAAAAAAGAAGAAGAATGCATTGCATCTAGTCGTACTCACCACAAGCCCCCTGTTATTTATTTCCATTTATTATTAACTTTTACCGTGACGCAAATTGAGGGCTAATATTAATCGTGATAAGGATTATATATACATATATATATACATTAGGGTTTTAGTGAAAATGTATCCACAGAGCGCTGAATTTAATGTTAAATTTCGCCTCGGATTTAGCGAGTTCCACCAGCAGGTCAAAGCGAAGATGTGCATTCATGTTTGCATGCACCGCATAAATTATTGTCGCGCTGTTTTGTTTTTTTAATTTTTTATCTCTATACATATAAAAATATATTTATTTATTTATAATGGTTTTTTTTTGTTTGTTTTGTTTTTGTGGGAAGGAAATTGCCCTGACTCCCTTTAATGCAACCCGACTCCATCAATATGCTCTCTCCGCCGAATTATGTCCCTGCTTTCTCAAATATATTTTCTGTTCAGTAATACACTCTGAAAGCTTGGGGGCACCTTGTCCGTACGCTGCTCTCGGGGGCGAGCTCCTCCAATGTGTACGTGCGCGCAAGTGTGCGTTTGAGTGAGTGAGTGAGTGTGTATGCGAGAGAGAGAGAGAGAGAGCGCGTGTGAGCGCCTGTGTGAGCGAGAGAGAGAGCGCGCGTCTGTGTATGTGTGTGTGTGCGTGCGCGCGCGTGTCTGCCTGCTCTGCTGTTGCTGCCCTTTGATCCCTGCATTAGTGTTAGTTAGGGGCTCGGAGACACACTTGCACCGAGAGCAGCCATAGTCAAGACACGGCAACAACAACAGCGGCACCTCCTCCGCCTGTGTGTTCCCATTCCCCCAACAATACACTTTAAACCGAGCAAAGCCAGGTGCACGACCAAGTCCCTGCCATCACTGGCGCCTCCAGTCTCAATGGGAAAAACCTTTTTTCTCCTTATCCCTAAACAAGGACGAGAATGTGATTAAAAACGGGGGAAAATGCCAAGGAGGAAGCAGGAGCAACCCAAGCGCCTGCCTTCACGTAAGTCGTTCGCTCGTTTTGTGCAATTTTAACGGCTCTCCGTGTGTTTTGCGCAGTAGTTTAGGGTTAAAGAGGTGAAACAGACAAAAGACTCGGCGTAGGTTATTTCTCCCCTTTTTAGGTCCGAGCGAGGCAGCCATGTTGTTGGCGATGGGTAACGTTAGCCTAGGCAGTGAGTGGATAAATGATACGTGGCTTTAATAAGGGTATAATCGATAAAGGTCCGGTTCCGCTAAAGGTTGCGGTCAGTTGGCATATGTGTCGGTTGTGTGTGCGTGTGGGGCGATAACGGCCGAGCGTTTTCGGTAATGCGTTCGCCTCCGCTAGGTCGCTTTTCGGGTAGAAAGGGGAGGATCTGGGAGTCTGGCCGCAATAAAATGAAGGGTCAGTCGGATCAGACGAGCCAGACTCTGGCTACCCGTACTCCAGTGTTCCTAGTTAGCAATAGCGCTATCTAGCAACGCTCGGTAAACTTCATTTCGTCGGCAATAAACGTCCAACTTTCGCCTCATAGTTTTTTGCGGCTCCCCAGTCGTAGAGACGAAAATTCTTGTTTGTCATCGACTTTTTTATTTTATTTTTTAAAGTATGGTTAATTTCTCTTTTCTTTTTTTTTTCTTTCCGAGGCAATGCAATTTTTCCTCTCCCCCCTACCCCTCCCAGTCTGCATGCAGGCTGTGTCAGAGCCATGGTCGGTCACCTGAAGTTCAGGGTTTTTCCCCCCTTCCCTTTTGCAGCCATTCATTGCAGACAGACTACGATCAATAACGCGGTTAGAAAAAGGAAACGACACTTGTGCTTCTTTACTACGTTTCTCACGGTAACGCCGTGCAAACGCCGCAGAAAGCCCATGAGAGAATCTCGTGCTGAAGCTGAATTGGGAAGAAGCTCGTTTTTTTTCCTTTTTACTTTTGTGTGTTTGACCCTACCGTGTCTTGGATGTTCGTATTGTGCCTTTTATCAGTCCAGATAATGAAAAGCTGCAGTGACATTCTCTGGCCACTAGAGGATTGCTGGAGACGTTAGCGTGGCCGATGACAACTATTATTAAAGGGTTTATCCAAGAGTGGCATTTAGTCTGCTCTTAATCATTCTTGCCCAACACGTGCGTAAGCAAAAGAGCACAATTAGTCATATTAGTATGTAAATGTAATGAATAATGAGTGATTCATGTTTACATCAACAGTGGCTTGATGCATTTGTCTATATGGCACTGTCTTCTTCTTCTTCATCATCATCATTTCTTAAATGTCAGATCCGGGGAGCTGCTCGGCCTAACCAGCACAGATCCCATTTTCCTTTTCTCCACTGTTAATATTAACTGATCTACTGTTCAGGTGTTTGACCTAGGCTTGAACTTGGGGAAATTGCAGCGGTTGGCTGGGAGGCATAGAGGTGGAGACGAGGTGACAGTGGGTGCAGGGACTGTGTGTGTGTGTGTGTGTGTGTGTGTGTGCGTGTGCGCTCCGGACTTGACTGGCAGCGAGTCCTCGCTGATGTGCTGCATAAGGAGTGTGTAAGTCACATGGATGAACCGCGCAGAAGCAGGGTCACGACGTTTAAATGATAAGAATCCGCTTCAGCCTGCGTACTATCACTACACATCCTAGAGGGAGGGTGTCTTTAACGGTAGTTGTGCAAAGGCATGTGTTTTGCCAAAGTCTTGTGTGTCATGACGTGTGTCGAGCGCTCGCCGTAGCCCTGAAATGCAAGCAGTGGCACATTAATTTCACACGTGAGGTGAGAGTGACCCTTTTCTGTGAGGTGTATTCATCAGTTTGCTCTGCCATTCTCTCTTTAAGAAAGGTTTCAGATTGGGGGTGGGGGGTTTCTACTGTACAGCCCACTGTACTCCTACGAGCTTATACTCGGCTTTTCCTGGAAATAAGAACACGTCTGTAGTCCTGCTCAGGTGGAGTGACTCACTTTGTGATATATATTCAAATAAATTGTATTTTGTGTGTGTGTGGGGGGAAGGGGGGGGGCGGAGGGCTGCAGCACTTGAATATCTATTAAACCATCTCAATTTTTGCATTCTAGACTTTGAAAGAAGCAGCAAGGTAAAGGCACTGACTTTTAAGGATGGAGTTTGTTAGTTTAAAATGTAAATATTTGGTATAGTGTGTGAATCGAAATGAACCGTTCTATCAGACGAGCGGTGAGCTGATTAAAATATAAGATCCAAGCAGAGGGGAATGAGAGGGGTTGCTTAAGATTTGTGATTTACGACAACCGGTGTTTTCAGAAGGTGCACACGGTTTCGTGATAAAAGCTGTTTGGCACAGTGTGATTATGTATAGTCTGGATCAGCAACACAAGATGTCCCAGTATTTTCCTCTCTTTTTGAGCACATCAACCTTTCAATTAAGCCGCTTCGTAATTGGCCTGCAACAAAAATACTCTTCACCCACGTATCTGAAACCATGCACTCCCGTGTAGGCACTGTACTGGAGCACTGCTGTGCCTGTTCCTGGCTCTAAATGAAAGCTGCTTTTTTTTTTTTTTTTTTTTTTTTTTTTCTGATTTAGGAGTTGTTTCCCTCCTCAGTCAACAAACTGTCACAGAAAAGTATGAATTTGTCAGAAGCTTTTTGCGCTTTGTTTTGGATCTTCCCACTCTAGAATGGAAGTGTCACCCCATGCCATTCGCTGTCAGTCTGTGTGTTTTTCATTATTCAGCCAACAACACCCTAGTGGTGTGCCAGCCAACGAGCACAATATCGAGCTTCAAATCTCTTCATCTGTGGTGAAAAAGGGCAAGCTAATACACTGGCTTTAATGCTGGAGGTGCTTTATCTTAGCACAGACCCAGATATATGGGCTGTGCTGCCCAGTGTGCAGTGTCCTATTGTCTGTGGCACAGCTTGTGAGTGGAGACTATTCTTTAAGTGCGTGTGCATGGCACACACATGTGAAAGTGTTATGAAAGTGAACACACAACCTCTTGTGTGTGTGTGTGTGTTGTGTCTGTGGGTACATAAGCTGGCTATGGAGGTCACAGTACAGTATGGTGCCTTCACTCTGACAAGTAAACATGACCTTTGGTGCCACAATGAAAACAGCCATTCTTTATGACCTTGTGGTGTGTTATTGTGTGTGTGTGTAATGTTGCTGCCTTATTACTTGCGATTCAAAGTTAGGTTAAAATGCGTAAAAGTTTGGATATTTTGCATGTGACTTTGTGCATTCGAAAATGTGAGAAGCAGCGTTTTTGCCGCCTTCTGTCCCCAAAATGTCCATATCCCAGCTTCCGCTTTACTCGGATCACCCGCTCCGCACCACCTCGTGCTTCTCAAACAATCAAGAAGAGCCACATCACAAAAAGCACCGTCCTCAGCGACTGGGGAGGAGCCTTCTCCGTCCGCCCCTGGTTATCTTCAGCTGAAATGGAGTTGCGTTGGACATTTCTAGATCTAACTCTGCTCGTCTTTGTCAGCCAATAGCTGACAGACTGGGTGGCTCTGGAGCTTACTGTAATGGCGGGTCACTGGCTACCTTCCACTTGCTATGATTATAATGACCTTGGTGGGGCTGGGGCTTGAAAACATTGGATTAAGGGGAAAGGAAAATGAGAGGAGGTTTCCATTTCGCTCTTGGCATAAAATTTGTGGGGGAATTTCTGCCAAGAACGCCCCCTCCCCAACACACACACACACACACACACCCTAACATCACCACCGCTGCCCCTCAAGTTGATGAGGCTTGGGTGCACTGGCGGCGTCGGGCGAGTAGAGCTCAAGCGAGTAATGATACACAGCCTTTAACTTAGAAATGAATTATAGGGCAGGGGAAAGGTGGCGGACGCCTCTCTCGCTGTATAGTCTTTGAGAGAAGAGAAATCTGCTTCTTCTTCTTCTTCTTCTTCTTTGTAAGCAAAAAAGAAGAAGAAGAGTCCAGCTGCCTTTTGTGTTTCACTTAATAGTAACAGAAAAACACTGAGAGTGATGCGAGTTTGGGCAAGGTTTAATGGGCCTGGTTTCAAAGAAGTAACTAAGCCTCAGGGTGAGGATCAATATTTATACCAAATGTTAACCTTATTTGCTGCTTCAGACAATTGGCTCAAAGCACACAGACTACAAAAAAAGAAAAGGAAAAAAAACATTTCTTAAGACGCAAAACTCTGTGTGGATCTGTTACTTGAAAATAATGTGAAATGAACGCGCTGTAAAAAATTCAGTTTCACATCCTGTTGAAGGCATCATTTGAAATGCTAACCGCTCTTTACACAACCAGGCTAATACCTTACTGAGTGTTTTTTTTTTTTTTTTTTTTTTGGTATTATGTCTCCCTTAGATTTTGGTTATGTTTGTTACTCGAGAACATCTGAATGCAGGCATGTCAATTGAAAACTCCTAACACTCGGGTTCAAGTGTGTTGGTCAGTGTCACGTTGGTAAAGCACAATGGAGATTTTTTTTTCTTCTTTTTTTGTCGTTAATTCAGTTTCTTTTCACTTTAATTGGATTTTATCACCAATACAGAAATCAGAAATACAATACTTTGAGACACAAAACCACCAGCCTGGATTTCCTATGACTTCTTTTTGCAGTAAATACAAGTCTGGGCTAAAGCAACATAAAGACACACAGCATCACAGAAATTCATTTTTTTGTATGTGTTGGGACAGAAGATGAACAATTGTGCTGAGATTTCTGGTGATAATTTGACATGTTTACGAAAGAAATCTGTTTTCTTGGAAAACTGCGTGCACTTACGGTTACCTAGACCACAGCGTGCTAGTCAAACCAAAACTACAAGGCCTGCTTGGATCTTTGTGGATTCATAGCTAGTTGAAGCACCACACAATGACAAGTGGTAAGCCAGACATAATCCTTTTGTGTCTAGACACACTCACACAAGTTATGCAGATTGTTATATTACCTCGCCAAGTCTTTTGAGGTTTCACGACCCAAGCGTCTGTGTGCATTTTTTCTTTTTTTTTTTTTTAATTAATGGAGGAGAATCATGCAAGTCGGTCTCTTGCATACTGAGAAGCGCTATAACAGTACCAAATGCTAAAGGTTGTAAATACAGGATGATTTGCACTTGAACTTCAAGCTCTTGCTGGGCTACAATGATAAAGCATCATGTACACATAGTAGTGTGACTGGAACATCGTCAGTAATAACGTTTTTATGTTAGATGGTGAGACTGAGCATCACCGTATTTGTGCAGAAAAAATATTAGATTTATTTATTTATTTATTTATTTATTTATTTTTTGATTTAGAAAAAGAAAAAGCTCCCCAAACTTGGACAGTTTTTTTTCCTTGTGGTAATGCATTAATGTGCAGTCTTGGCCTGAGTTATAGGAGATTAGAAGATATTAGAGTTTTTGAAGATTGAATAAATATTATCCTTTTTCCCCTTTATTAAATATGTTTGAGAAAGGAAAAAGTCCTGCGCCTTTTTTCTGCATTTGAGTGACGGAGAGAGACGGGAAGCCCGGGGGGAAAGAGCGGGGTAACGACTTGTAGTAAAGATCCATCTGGCTGGGAATCGAACTTGGGACTTGGCTGACGGACGGTTTTTGTGCTCATGTGATACTCACCCAGTCACACTTTGGATCTCCCCCAGCTGGTTTAATACAATTCAGCGACATTTTTAGCAGAAGAGCTGACAGAGAGGCGTGCCGCTCATAGAAATATAAAGACTGTTTAATAAAGAGTAAAGGAATGCATTTGACCAGTCACAGTAAACAAGCATTAAAAAGCTTACTGTTCGAGCCTGTGGTAAGTTAGGTGTCTTAAAAATAAATTCTGGTACAGTGTAACAAAGTTTAGTTCAAATTGTAACACAGGAAAAAAAAACTTGATCTGAAATGGTCAACTTGGAAAGGTTTTTTTTTTTTTTTTTCAGATGTGTGTTATCTAATCATTTCAAAGTGCTTTCTCTGAGCAGAGAGTCCTCTGCAGCACAAAATCAGTAGTCAGCCTAATACTTCAGTACAGTACCTGCCTGTCTGCCTGGTCGCAATCAGAACCCCCTCTGTGAGGAATGGAAGTGCCTCAGCCTTGGTAACGATTTTTCCCGTGTTGACAAGTCACAACATGGAGATCTACAGCTCGGAGAGCAGCCCTTTGGCTACGCAGAGCCCTGCTTGCACTGAGTAATAGCAATCTCACAGGAGTAGCAGGCTTTCAGCTGGCAGCAGTTCATACGGAACAGCTCGCCGGTGCAGCTGGGAAAGACAGAGCAGAGTGGAGAGGGAGAGAGGAGCTGGTGGTGGTAGCAGCAGTGGAGATGGAGGGAGGGAGGAAGTGGAGAGGAAGAGCTGTTAAGAGCTTTGGGCGGTTTCTCTGTTGTTGTACCACACAAGTGCATCCAGGCCCTGCAGGACAAGCCTTTAACAGGCATGAGGGATGGAGAGCATGAGAGGAGAGGAGGAGGAGGCGGCGGCGGCGGTGGTGGTGGAGGAGGAGGGGGGAGGTGGTGGTGGTGGTCTGGGGAGCCGAAGCTGGCTAGTCGTGCCAGACGCTCGCTCTAAACAGGGATGTGATTTATTGTTTGCCTCTGTCTCACGTTTCACTCCTAGAAAGACACTTAAATTGCGTTGTTGAGAGATAAAGTACTTCCTCAATTGTCTTAAAAGAACGACCACCCCCTGCGGGCTGTGAAGAATTTTTTGAGCATGTGGTACATCATTAACAAGTGCACCAAACTGGGAATATTTTTGGCACAAGGTGGCATCTTGATTTTGTTTTTCGTCTGTGGATTCCGCTTGGTTTATTGCTTCCTTTTTTTTTTTTTTTTAACTGTCTATATACAGATCCTACTGCTTATGTATATTACGCATTAATTACTTACAAAGCTGCCTTTTAAAACTCTGTAATTCAATGTACGTATATTTCCTAGTGGGCTGGCCAACACGTTGATCTTTGTCACCCTTGCTGAGTGCACTCGGCACGGCACAGTGCTATGGGATGACCTCACTTCCTGTGTGGGTAGAAGAGGGCAGGAGGCCTCGTGTACACACACACACACACACACACACACACACACACACACACACACACACATCACACACACACACACACACACACACACACATACATTCTGAAGCACAGCCTGGCTTCAGTTAGCCTTCAGCGCACCAGCCAGGCTAACCCCTCTCCCTCCATTTGGCGCGGACGCGTTTCGTCTTTGCGCATTTGGGCAGACACGAGCACGACGCGGGCTAATGTCTTTAACTAGCTGGTCTAACAGCTGTGTGTTTACAGCTTTTTGGGACATAGGATCAGTTTTATGGGAAGATTAAAAGTACAGAAGGGGGGGTCCGTCACAGACACAGGATAGTAAGACCATAAGGCAGTGACAGCTCTCTAGGGAAACAATATATCACCTCTAAAAGAGGGTGTGGAAGTGTTTGGCAGTGGGACAAAAATCCAGAGAAGTTAAAATCACTGATGTGATGGCATCTCCTGAGAAAGACATTGTCAGGGCAGTGTTAGGTTATTTACGATGTTGCTATTTAGTCGTTTCATCTTCTGGCATATTAAAACAAATATCTTGCCTTTCATTGTTAACCAAGGGCACATGCTCACTTGATTCCGACCTTACAATTCTAAAGAGATTAGCAAATAAGTGGATGTTTTTTGAGTGCAGAGTCCAGTGGCTTATGGTTCTTTTAAAGAAGCCAAAATCATAAGTAGAAACAAATTAAGCTGGACAAATTAGTCGAGTCAAGGTACCAGCGGTCGGATGTGGGAAGCTAAAAGACAGAATCAGGTGGCTCAGCTCATAATTGCCCGTATGTTCCCACACCCCACCAGTGTTTTGACCGAGGTCCATGTTGGTTCAGATTGCCATGCCATTAATCCCTCGTACTCTACAGGGGAGTGGTCAGCGGCAGATGTATTTGCACTTCCTCCAGAAGGTTTTCTAGATTAGCCCAAATCCTCCCAGAAAAACCTTTTTAAAACCTCATTTGGCACGCACAGTCAGACTTTGTGCTCATAGCTGGCCAGAGAGCCGTGCCTCCCTCTACGTCTCATTCTCTCCGACTCCCCTGATATTATTATTTTTTGTTTTGGGGTTGTTGTTTTTTTTGTTGTTGTGGTTTTTATTTTTATTTTTCGTATCCCTACCTTGTGGTTCTCGCAGCTTAGCCCCACGTCGATTTTTGGACTGGGCAGTGTAATTGTTTGGAAAGTCGGTTCTGTCATTTGCATGTAGCAAGCAGCCACTTTTCCAGTTTCAGTGGTTTGACCTTGTTGTACCTGCCAGCCAGAAATGAGATCATCAGAAGAGTAGACGAGAAGCTGACATCTCTCCTCCACCTACCCGTGGCTTTAAGTGATGGTTGTCATAGCAATCATTATGCCACAGAACAGACTCAGTGGGTGAAGGATGGCTTTGAATGCGGCAGCCTCGGGTCACAACCTGGTTATGACAGAACAGATAGACCTATGAGGGTTGGTTGCAGTACACAGTCTGCACAAAGTAAACAGCCACATACAAACCTTGTGAGGTTCATATGGATTTCAGGTCGAGATTGAAATTATTAAAGCAGTGCCACCCCCTTTTTTTAATGCCACAAAGAAAGAGAGGCAGGTATTGGTGTAATGGAGAGGGGGAAGAGCAGCATGGGGCGAACAATGCCTCTCATTCCCATCAGCTGCCCTGGCCAGCATTTAACATGGAGATTGGAAACAGAATAAGCCTCCCCCCCCATTCTCCCTGGACCTGCATGTAAATGAGGCTAGCGGTTAGCATTTCCTGCTGTGCTACAGCAGTTCTTCTCTCTTTCTTGCTCCTCTCCCCTCCTTTTTCTTTTTTTTTCTTAAGTAATGGTCTGAAAGTACTCCCCCTTTTCCTGGGTAGGAACCGGGACCAATCCTGATTAGTGTCCCTGTCCTAAGTGACAGGCTAAAATCCAAGCAAGCACTGCCTTGGGCGCCTCTGCCAAACAGCCTTCAAACCAATACCACCATATAAAAAAAAAAGACACCCCCCACCACCTACCCCACATTCGCAAGATTCCCTCCCTCCCCCTCGTCCTCCTCGCTCCTCTGCTCATTCTCCCCTGCCGTCCTTTCTGAGTGTCTCTAATAGATGCTGTCTCCATCGCTCTAACACACTGTCCTCTCACATACATGCATACATGCACATATAGAATTACCTCTCACTCTTCCCTCCTCTCCACCTCACACCAGAGCTTGCTTTGTATCCCTGGGTGGACTGGCTGCTATAGAGCCAAGTGTCCCTTTTGCCAGTAGGGTGATTTACAAACAATACATGGACGCTGTACACACTCCCACCTTCCACCCTCCTACACTCTCTCACTTCTCTTCCACAGACACACAATCACCTCTGTGAGGAGCTTCAGTATGCCAGAAAACTACGCAGCAGGGTGATGGCCTGTTCTTTTCACACTTGTTCTAAAGAATGTACCCTGGCTTCTTCTGAAAGTTAGCGCAACACGCACGCCTCAGTTTGAACGAGGTTAGTTTGTTTTAAGCGGAAGAAAAATTGGTGGCGTCTGACTTGTGTGTCAAGTGGCTTATTATTGGTCGTTTTCAGCACCACATGAAATGATAATCTGCGCTCCATTTGTGACAATTCTGCCTCATGCAGACAAGCAAATGCGTGAGGAATTTGTGTATTTCATTTGAGGAGTTGGGATGCTGTTGCAAGTTTGGAAATTGGTATACTTCAAAACCTTAGTATTTGTCACTAATTCCTGTCTACGTTATAACTGTAAAACAACCACGATACTAGTGAAAAGTGCTTACATATGCTTGAATATTTTTGCATACGTACATGCATATATGTAAAAACATGCACGTGTGGGTTCCATGTGGTTTTATGTGGCCACCAACATGTCACAACCAACGAGAGGGTATGAGGGAAGTTTCTGAGTATGAGCAACTCTTCCTCACACAGCCAAGAAAGTGTGAACTCAATCATTCAGACTGGGTCTGTCAAACATGAATCAAAAGGTCCAATCAGGCCCACTGGATGACTTTGCAAAGTGTGGAGGACTTTTTTTTTTTTTTTGTCTTCAAACTTCTCCGGCTCAAGGACCACCATCTACATATCCATTTGTCTTCCTTCAGTTCACAGGAATTACTGCTCCTCCTAAGTGTTGGTCAGATTTTAGTGAAACTTGAGCATGTCATCACCTAATAGGTCTTTTCCCCAAATTTGCTCAGTGGCACAGTCATATTGATCGTGTTGCAGGGACCTTCCAGTTTTCAAAAGAAGCTCTTCCGCTCTTAGTGTTGCTTAACCTCTCAATGGATTTTAATGGATCCCATTATATTGTGCAATACAACCAACCGAAGCTCATCACTCTGTTTCTGTACTTCACACGTTACAATAATATGTGAATTGTGATCGATCATGAAGCGGATGATCTAAAACGTGATTGCCAGTGTGACTTCACTGCACTTTGTACTAGGAAGAATTGTATTGTATTGTATTACAGGTTGTACTTTGTTTTGTAGTTTTTTGTAGTTTTTTTTTTTTGGGGGGGGGGGCGATTTTCATTTTTTTTAAGTCATTTTTTAAGTCATTTTCATTTTCATATATAATTTTCATATATAATTCATATATAATAATTTTTATTTCTTTCAGTGTTTTTTTTTTTTAATTATCATATAAATATATGATAATAATGATAATATATGAGCTTTATTTTGCTATGCTTGTCTACAGTAATGTAAATGGTAAATGGCCTGTATTTGTATAGCGCTTTACTAGTCCCTAAGGACCCCAAAGCACTTTACATATCCAGTCATCCACCCATTCACACACTGGTGATGGCAAGCTACATTGTAGCCACAGCCACCCTGGGGCGCACTGACAAAGGCGAGGCTGCCCGACACTGGCGCCACCAGACCCTCTGACCACCACCAGTAGGCAACGGGTGAAGTGTCTTGCCCAAGGACACAACGACCGAGACTGTCCAAGCCGGGGCTCGAACCGGCAACCTTCCAATTACAAGGCAAACGCCCAACTCCCAAGTAAGAGGCCCAAACTAGGACATTACCCATGATCTGTCATATGACACTATATTAAGGTGGTTAAACTAAGGAGCTGGGCCAGTGTGTGTCTCTGAATTATGATGTTTGTTTGTAGTTACATCAGACTGTGTTTCTTCCAGATGCTTTGTCATCTGGTTTGTAAATGGATGGTTTATTAAATGTGAGCATTTTCAGAATGTACTTGCTCTTCTTTACTCTAAAAATAGCACAAATGGATCATTATGCTGTATTTCGAACCACTTGTGATCAAATTGGGCTGAGCGCATGTGGCCCATGAACTGAAATGAGTTTGATTAATGTTGTTCTTAAGTCAGTTATTCCTAATTAAATAATAGTGATGCTGTTAAAGCCCTGCTTTTGAATTGCTTATGACTTTTTTTTTTTCTTTTTCTCCCCCCAAAAATGAAAGGTTTGCGTTTTGGCTGACTTCACATAGACCTGCCATCTGGCTTTTCTCCACAAAAAAATGGAGTACTAAATTATGGTTCATAAATTTAGTTTTTGCATAGAGTCCGGCTGTATTGAGATTAAAGCCATATTGCACTGCCTTACCCAAAGGAGGACTACAAGTAGACTATAGCAATACAAATTAGAAAAAATGGTCTATAAAACAATATATTGCAACATAAAACAAAATAAAGTTGGCTCCTTCCATACCTCTTTGACCAAATAGCAATTTCGGCTTGTCAGTAGTTTTATTATTGCTGGGATTAGATGATTACTTACTGACATCTAGTTTTTAAAGACCTCAACCTGTTCAAATTTGTGGAAATGGTTATTTTGCCGTGGAATTTACACAGAGCCACGCAAAGAAACAAACCACTAAATTATATTCAGGGAAACCAAACCGCAAAGGTGCTGAATAGTATATTTGAACCTTGACATTTAGCACTTCTCTTTAAAAACTGTGGCGTTATCACATTTGGAGCAGTGAACCATAGTTGTAGCTTTTGATAGTTTTTCTTATTCATTTTGTATGGAACACCCCATACAATTACTTTAACTGATAATAATAAGAGGGGTTTTGTACAGCCTTGTCAGACTTGAGATGTTCTTTTCAAATGGCTGCTTAGATTATTTACCAGCGCGCATAAAGCAGATTCAGTAGGAAAGCATGACTCATCCCTACTAAAAACACTACAAGCAAAGAAGATGCCATTCATATTAAAATAAAAAAAAAACATTGGCACAAAGCGTGACAGTTAAAATCATCAACTGACCCACGGCCGCTAAGAAGTTGACACAGCCCTCTTAATTGTTTAAACCAGAGCCCATGAAAATCCAAATATCCTGGTTTAATTTCTCTCTCTCTCAATCTCTTTTTTTTTTTTTTTTTAAATTAGCCAGTTAAACCCTCTCCTCTCTGCTGTGGAGCTCGAATGTCCTTCTTTATGTTGTTTTAATGTATCTAGCCAGAGTCAAGTGTATTCAAGTGGCTAGTGTTTCAGTAGCAACATGTTAAGTCAAGGACATTCAACATGTATGGCATATTTTGCATCCATATCATAGCTTTGTAAATTATCTCAGGTTTTAATTTAACATAACATACACAAAATATCCACCACTATAGGAAGCAAGTTCATCCACTGAACAGTAAGCGTGTTTTTGTATCCTTTACTCCTTTTTATTTGATGAGTGTAATCGCGGCAGCTACGTTTATCTGACATTAATGATATTAACAAAGTGACAGTCATGTCTTTGCAGTTTAGCTTCTGTTGACACTTTTGAAACTTTTGAAGCTCATTATGAAGGGAAGTCTTTGATCAAGGACTAATGATTATCTGATAGGCAGTCAGCATTTGCACCTTACGTTCGTGTGCAGTTAGAGAACTCGTTTCCACTGCACCTGCACTGGTGGCAGCTAGCTAATTGTTATTTGTGCTAAAATTGTAGGGTAAAGGTAAACTACTTAAGACAGTTTTATATTTGTAAACTGGTCTACATTAGTAGAAATGTACATTTCAGATTTGGATTCATCCCTCCATAACACCTGCTGCCACTGATTTCTCAGTCCACTTATAACTCTTTTCCACAATCCAAGTCCCACTTAAGTGTGGGTGGGGCTGTCACAGCAAAGTGGCCTGAAAGTCTTTTGTATGCGACACAAACAAAACACAACAATGGAGGACATTGAGGCGATGGTATACTTGCTGCTCAAAAAAATCTGTACCTTGTCATTACTGCGGTGTTGGTTTGTGTGTAGCCATTTCCATCAGTTTCAAAAATGGCAAATTTGATTTTTGTAAAGTAGTCGATCTCATGACATGCACTCTGTTTATGTCGCAAACCTTAAAAACAAGTCCAGTTGAGTCAAGTCGAGTAGGTGCTAGTGGAAAAGAGGTATTTTTGTATAATTTGGCATACCTCAACCTTTTCTTCCTGTTTCCCTTCCTTCTTGACAACCACCCTTCCACTGACACCATCTCTGATGAGGCCTCAGTGAGCAGTAGATGGGTTAAATGAAGGTTCGACCCCATCTCTCAGGTCCGATGTGAGTTTTTCACTGGATTTTTTTCCCCCTTATTACTTAAGGACAGGATATTGAAGTACTGTTGCCTTTCAGTTAACTATTTGTAGATAATTGGCATCTTGTTACAATGTTTGAATAGCTGAGTACGCAAAAGTCACCACAATCATTCCTTCCTGGGCATCAGGCGGCATTGATGGTATAAATGGAACGATACCATCTATATGTTGTTTCAGAGCTCTCAGTTTACTAAATTAGGATCTAGAAAGATGAGCTGTGGAGCAGACAATAATGGTAAGAGCTTTTAATAAGGCGCAGCAACATAAAGCATTCGTCAGAGTAAGACGAGGTTGCGGTTGCAAGACATTTAAAATGCATGTGCCAGTATAATGGCCTGCTCTCACAGAATGGACAGGTTCTCAGCAGGGCTTGCATCTAGCCTTCTATACCATCTGAACAGCTGTAAACGATATACACAGATGTTTAGGAAACTCCAAAAAACAAACCATTTACTTAATTCGTTTTCCAGAATATTGATAAAATGATTGAATGGAATGATTTGCATTCTCGTTTCATCAATGCAGTTTCAACACCTCACATTACCTGCTCTGGATTCATAGTGCCAAATATCTAGCAGCATGTGCTTTGGCCCAGACGCACATTGGGGAAAAAAAGCAACATATTTACAGACATATTTACGTGCGACCGTGGCTCAGGGGGTTGGGAAGCGTATCTGTAACCAGAAGGTCGCTGGTTCGATCCCCGGGCTCTCAGACACACTCTACTGGTGTTGGCCAGAGGGGCCGATGGCGCTTCTGTCAGTCTGCCCCAGGGCAGCTGTGGCTACAACCGTAGCTTGCCTCCACCAGTGAGTGAATGAATAGTGGCATTGTAAAGCACTTTGGGTGCCTTGAAAAGCGCTATATAAATCCAATCCATTACTGATTTCAGATCATCGAAATCGGCGTGTCTAGTCTGCACGATAACACACGAATGCAACACACTAACTAGAGTTTTTCTCATTCTTCTTTTTTTCCCAGCGCTTTTCTTTGTCAACCTTTTCAAGACAGGAAGGAAAAAAAGTCTTAAAATGCAATAACCTTGAGAGTGTTTGATAGTATAGGCATGGTGATTAGAAAATGCCTGCCTTTTGCCCACTCAGTTGAGAAGCGTTTTGACAGTTTCATGTGGAATAGATGTTTCACATATTCTAAGCTGGTTCTTTGAACAGTGACAGATAGCAGACCCTGGCCTGTTCTCACTGGGTACTTCAGTTAGTATACAAGCCTGAGCTGTTTATTGTTATAATGATCAGTTTTAACATTTAGTGGGGTATTTTCAGTTTTCAATTACAGATGGTGTTCTGAAGTGTGTGCGTGTGTGTGCATTTTTGGGGCATTATTAACTCATATGAAGTTAAACTAAATTGGTTTACATTTAGCAGAAAATAATTTATATTTTTAGTAGAAATATGGGCCAATATACTGGCAGATATTCACCTGGTTGACTGCTTCAGCCTATTGATGAATGCTGATGGTGACTGATGTTTGTCTGTTGTCACATCAGTTTTGTGTTGTACAGATGCAGTGCTTGATATTTGTGCAGCGGGCTACAAAGACCTCTGAAACGGTGTGTGTGTGTGTGTGTGTGTGTGTGTGTGTGTGTGTGTGTGTGTGTGTGTGCTTTCATTTATCCATTTCTTAAACTGTTTCCTGTACAAGATTAAAGGTTGTCTCATGAGTTTGATGATTTTTAATTTGTGCTTAATCAAAGATTGTATAATAAAGGGCTAAAAGTGTTGATATATCCCTAGTTTAGAACAAAGTTTGTTAAGCCAAACTTTCACACTTCTTTTAAGTACATTCATTTATGATACTTATGTTCAGCTGTCATAAGCAACTGCTTATATAAACTTTGCACATTGTCAGTAGAATCAAGTCAAGACCTATGTGTTTGTATGTTTTGTTTTGTTTTTGTTTTTTTTTCCAAACGATATATAGGATTGGAGAGTATTTGTATTGAAATAACTTGATGTTGAGCTACATAAAGCTTTTCTCGAATAAAGCTGGCCATTGTTTGCGTAAGTCGTCTCTCGTCGATCCCAGAAGTTCTCCTGCAGCACAGAGTGAGACACATTGCCTGTCAAACAACAAAGGAACAACTTCACATGTTGTAACGACATGCGTGGCAGCATTGGCAAAGTTCATTGATTTGTGGAAATAACACACTTGAAAAGAAATCAGTCTTTTCAAAACCACCCTGTCTCTGCTGGCAAAACCAGTCACTTTGACCTCATAGAAAGCACAAATTGTCTCCTCACTTTTGTGCTATAACACGTAACATCAGATCCAAACTAACCTGTTAAAATACAAAGGTCACGCATGAACACAAGCGAACCAATCAGCAGTGTGTCTCAAGCTAAAATGACTGTTTTTCTTGTCGGGATCCTATGTTTTGTGTATGTCTGCCTGCCTGCCTGGGGGGCCGTGCCAACTGCCATCAAAAGGTAATGTGCACTGTGACGATTAAGCAGGAATCTCATACTGCATTAAAAACAGTCACTGAAATGTTTGCTCTTTTAAACATCATAATTAAATATATAAGAAGGATTTGCTTCTGAGAAAACGACTGCTTTTAAATATGAATGTTGGACATTTGCGTTCTCACGTGCACCTTTTGTTGGTTATTATTTAGAGTTCAGGGCTACAGCTTTATACAGGACCCTGTACAGTTCACGTTAAACTCGGACACCATCTGACCGCCTCTAACCCCTAAAGGAGTGAAGTATTTGCCCCGGGTGTTGCTCCTTTTTATGTTTTTGCACCATTTTAGTGTCACATTGACTTTTTTTTGCATTTTAAGTTGACTTTAAAGTGACTATAATGAAGATTTCTTTCCTTTAGGGATGAACTTGTAATGTTTCAGCTTAAAGCTGCAGCATGTAATACATACGTCTCCCTCCAGCAGTTTAGGCACATAGCTTCGAGTACACATCTGAGGTTATGAGCAAGAACTTTTTTTTTCCTTTTCTACATGAGATGCTAAAAATGGAAGGGAAAAATAAACCAGGATGTAAAGTGCACTTCATCTGCATTGAGGAATTTCAGAGGTCTCGGGCTCTCAGTCGTCTCATTCTCTTCCAAGAACACTTCTCCTTCCTGTTTCACCTCTGGCATGCCGCCCAAAGTACCCACAAACCACGGAGGCCAAGGCCGAAAATACACAGATGGTAATTTGCGCTACATTTCAATACGACTCAACCACCATTATATATAGCACTGCTGTCTGAACCCTGATCCCTACTGAGAGTATCACCTCACCTCAGATTCCAGCTGAAAGATGGGCTCTTTATGTCTTTGTCACAGACACAAACACTTGGGTGGAATAGTGCAGGTAGCTGGAGAGGCGTCGATTCTGGATTTTTATCATTTCTGAACTGAATATCTGAATGTCTAATGTTAATCTTCATTAATACATGGGATGACATGTCATGTAAAGACATCGTGTTACTATAGGGTGAATATCTTGTTCCTAAAAAAAAAAATAAAAAAATTCTAACCCGTGACCCCTGAGGGAATGTTTTGGTTTGGGTCCCTCAGTTCGCTTGGAGGAGAGGATGGCTGTAATAAAAAGTTGATTTGTAGCTCTGCTTGTATCCTATGATAAAATGTTTGTGTCCAGATGAGAGTGGTTTCTTCCAGGATGATGATGCCTTCATCTGTGCAGAGCATCAGGGCTCACTGATGAAACTATGATCTCATCTTAGTTGAACATGGACAAGGTGGTGTCCTCCATCACATTCTCCTCCACATTGTTGAATCACCACGAGAAAATGAGTTGATCAGTCCTTACAGTAGATTTCTAGAAACTAGTCACTTTATGATGGTCTTTCTATTTGTTTAAAACTAGTTATTTAAAATGTAAAAACTAGACTAGTTAAATGGCAAGAGGTCCATAACATGATTTTAAAAAAAATAGGCATCTAAATGGGGCGTGTGCAAACTAATAATGTAATGTAATAAAAGAAAAGTGCACAGCTGACATGACTCTGTAGAGGAACATACAAATAAACACAATGCATGCAAAAGCAGTGCAGAGGCCACCTTCGTCTCTGGTCCCAAGCTCATTAAGGATGGATTGAGGGCGAAGTGGAAAACTATCCTGTGGTCAGTGCACAGTTTAAAAGCCAGCACTAGTGATATAGTAGCAATAGTATGGGGGTGCATCAGTGTATTTAGCACGGGTAACTAGCGCATCTATGAAGGCACCAGAAGGATACATGCTTGTTTTAACAATGCAGCGCCAAACAACGCTATAATCGGCCTGCTTACAGGGAAGCTCTGATCTATGACATGGTTCAGGGTTGTTGTTTTTTTTCTGTTGTGAGCCATAGTACTGTCAAAAGTACAAAAACATGTGTATACATAATCTAAGTAAGTTAGTTGTATTTGTGCACTTTGCTGAGACTATGTTAAAACAAATTGCTGATGTTTTTTTTTTAATTAGTTCGATATAATCGCGATTAAAAATGGTGCACGGCAAGCAACATCTTTGGTTATTATACATTTGATCATCCATACATGAAATTAAAACCAGCGTGCGAGATTAACTAGCGACACTAGAAAGAACTAGGATAGGACAGCAGTCCTGTGATTAATTGTTCGAAAAATAGTTAGATGGATCATTACACTATCACTTTCTTTTCTAGCACAGGCTTGGGTTGGGTTTTTTTCTGTAGCTAAAATTTCCAGATGTTCCATAAATGCCTCAAATGTGAACCTAAGAAGATCTAATGCGAACTAAGGTCACGTTAAAAGTGAATTCTAGAAATAGGTGTGTTTTTATTTGTATTTTTTTTTTTTTTTTAGCACTACACAACAAATGCCTTCTTTTCTCACCTCCATCGCCTTTGCTTTGAATAATGCTGGCATTAAATTCAGTGATCATTTTTATTAAAATCATTTGGACATTATTTTATCAATTAAACAGATGTTTAAAATGATTTCCAAGTCAATGTTTTCTGTTTCAGTTGACATCATTTTTCACACTGTTGCCACTTTTTTTCCCCTTTTGTTTTGGAACCGAGCTGGAATTTTAAGAAGTCCCATTAAACAGCCCTGCCCCTGTTTGACACTACAGATTATTTTAAGATTGTTAAGCGGTGGTGTTGCTTAACATAAAGGACAGGCACAGTCTTACAACTTCATTTAATGTAAATAGGAGGCATACTGTCCTGTATGACATTTCACCTCAGTAATCACTGGTATTGCCTGTCGCCTTGTTGGTTGTCATGTTTCATCAACTTCCTAATGGAAACAACACGATGAATAAACTCGATGGAGTGATGGTCATGTTGCTCCTGCAAAGGAACATCAATATTCAACCGATTTACAGATGTGTCCTTACTCTAAACACATGACACCTTTCTTTTTTTTAAACCTTTGATTTTATATTCAAAAATGAGAAATGGCAAAAGAGCCAGGATCTGGATTTGTAAAAATTTAATAGATTTTTTTTTTTTTTTACATTTTTAATATAAGATTTGTCTGTTTAGAAAGGTACTGACTTACATGTGTTTTACACTTGTTGACGTTGAATCAAAAGTAAGTCTAATGTTTCTAATAAATGTCAATGAAGTATTGTGTTAACATTCGGTTAAATCATTACTCCTGCAGTCTTCTCTTGCTGTTATTCTTCTTCAAAGTGAAAACTTTTATAAAATTGGTTGGTGTTAGGGAAAAAAACACGCATGAAGTAAAGTATATGACAAAGTGGCTAACATCCTGGTTACACAACTGAGACTACTTTACTGATTACAGGTAATAATGAATAACGAAATAAGTAATTTCTACTTTTTTTTTTTCTTAATTCGGGGGGAGGGGGGGGATTTTGACATAGATCGAGCAAGTGAGGGTTTGTGGAAAAAGGAAAGGGAGGTGATCCTGATCCACTGTGTTCCAATTAATGGAATTACCTTCCTCCTTGGGAGGACTGTTAGTCATTTGCAGAGACGTGAAGCAGTCAGTAGTGCATCTCTCCCACCATATTGTCCAGCGAGCACTAATAAGGTAGCCCTGACCGCCGGGCTTGCTCATTAGCATAGCCCGCGGCTGTGGCAACCCCTGCCAGGGTCCAGCCGGACACTTAATTACTGCCCCGGCTCCTTCTTCACCACATCCATACTCCCTGCCTTCCTTCCTATGGCTTCACCCTGTGCCCTACCTCCTTAACCCAAGCACACGTACCACCATGAGCCTCCCAGTCTTAGCAGGAACGAGAGGCTAATCATTTTGGTGATGTAAATGTGATGGCTCTAGTCTCGGTATGTTGTGACAGTCTTTCATGTTATTTCACTTTGTAGGGCTTTGCGGTCAGCAGTCTGTGCGATTTTTAGTGATTCCCTGACCTGCACTATCCTCCTCTCTCTATCTCTTGTTCCTTCTCTCTCTCATTCTTATATTAGCTCATGGGCACGACTCTCCTTTTGACATCAGCGCAGTATTGATGCACCCCCTTCCAACCTTAATCGGCTAATGGCCTCCTCTTCTTGCCTGCCCAGTCAGATCAGCCCCTCCCTTTTTGCCATCTCTCTCTCTGTCCCTTCCTTCCTTCACTGTCCCGTCTCCTCTCCCCCCCTACCCCGTTCAGGCCTGGGGTCGGGGAGGCCAATATTCATGCCTGGCTAAGCAACAGAGTAGCTTTGTGTGTGTAAGAGAGAGAGGAAAAAAGAGAGGGAACATGTTAGTCAGCAGCCTCGCAGAAGTCATGTGGTCGGTGACCTCTTGACCTACCTTTTACTCTAGTGTCCTGCTCTTCTCTCCTTTCTCTAATTCACACGCCTTCCTTTTATATATTTACTTTTTTTTTTTTTTAACTAGTGATCTTTCTGTGCGACAAGGTTAGCTGAAATATAGCTGGCACACGGTCTGTATGTCTACATCTGAGCACGAAAGCACACACATGCGTGCACAACCCTCTGACCTGGAAAAGCCTCAGCCAAAATAATCCTGCCAAGTTCACAACTGGAGATTGTTGACAGCTCTGTGTGGTGAAACAATGAACAACTCCACTACCTGGAAGGTCCAACTGTTTTTAGCTGTAGTTACGGGCTGTGAGCCTCCTGGTTTCTTCCTTTGACAGGTTAGCACAACAAATTTCTAAACGCTGTACATGAAAATATTTTTATCTGCTCTGTGTGCATCTCTGGTCAAGCTCAACACTGTTTATTCTGGGAAGTCTTGAAGCCTTTGGCCCTCCCTTTAATGGAGTCTCAGGCTGGACTTGGACCCCTTTATAGGTCTGTCTTTGTCTGTCTATAATAAGGTGGCGCTATACATCTCAGTGGCCCAGAGAGAAAACTCCCTCCCGTTTTTGCCAGTGAATCATCCGTGTGTGAGTGATAACAGATCCAGACTGCTGAGCACCCCGCAGCTGTTTGTCTCAACATGCAAGTCATCCCCGCCATTACACCGCTAAATGGTTCCCTTTCAGTGGCAGACACTTGCCGCCTCGGCCAGTATCTCCATGCCTCCATCATCAAACCAGCCACCGTTGAGGAGCCGAAGCAGTTAAATGTGTATGTCAGGGGAAAAGAAAAAAAGGAAAAGATAATCATGGGCAGGACTTTAGCAATTAAACGTGTGTTTGTTCTTCAAAGAATGTCTCCATGTGTACGATGTGCATGTAGCAGTAGCTGTAAGTACAGAACTGGCATGAAGGCCCCTTAGAGCTGGTCTGGAGACCACGACCTTGGAAAATGTCATTCTGTCCACAGGGGTGGCTCGCCTGTGACACACAAAGCCATGGTAGTGAAGTGCGCACTGTAGCACTCAGGCAGAAGCCCAGTGGCTTAGTGTTGTGTGCAGCTGCACCTAACCCCGAGGTTTAAGATTGAACTTAGGCAGCAAGAAAGTTCAGCCTCAAAGCTGAGACCTCGGGTCAGTAATCTAGCGATTTCCCTCTAACCACATTACAGCCATTAGTGGCTCTTGCTGCTTTTCGCATGTCACATGGAAATGGGTCAAGCCCTGCCCTGCATGACTCACTGGCTCCTTCTCCCTCTGCCTCCCTTTATTCCTGTTAACCCTACTCCGGTGGTAAAATGGCTTCAAGCGGCATGGTAAATTGGGTTCACAATCGGTGCATTTTGGTGTTTTTCATTCACCTTAATAATAGTCTCAACAGACAAAGTGTCACACGAGCTCGTCAGTGCCATAAAGTGCGTCCTGTAATATCTTGTCAAGGTGAAGGCTACTAGGCATGTGGCTATAGGATGTTTGGAAAGCACTAAGGCTGATATTATAAGGTGACCCGTTGCTCTGCTTTTTGACATCTTCCTCTGTGTTACTGTAAAATGTAAGAAAGGAAGTGGGGATGTGTTTGAGATGAGAAGATATCTGGAAGTGTGCAGGCCCTGTTTGATATCTGTTGCAGAAGGAGAGTAGCGGTCACAGCGGGTTGTGATTGTGGTCACCTTTGCGGACCACAGCGAGCCATGCTGGCCAGATGTCAGCCATCTCTAATGATCCCTACAGGTTGCTGGGCTGGGTTGCCTGGCAACGATTTTGCCTTTGCCTGTAAACAAAGAGCGGACCCACCGGGCCTCAGCGAGGGTCGTGAAGGTGAACACAGCTTTGGTGTGCTTGGAAATGTATGTTGGTGTGTAAGACATCTTAAATGATATTTTCATTTTTGAGTGCCTGCTCTTCTAATGAATCTCAGCCAGTTCCCTTTTTTGTTAAATGTTTCGTGAGCTTTGTGTGTTCAGTAACCCAAAGAGGAGGTGTCAGTTTTGACATTTTGTTTCACCCGGGCTTGGTGCATTTGACATATTCTTATGGAGGTTTGTTAATATGTATCAGGAATATTCACTTTTCTTTGTTCGCCCTTGTCTGGCAAGCTGTAATGTTTTGCTTATGAATATTGATACATGAAGTGTATATTAATGACCCTTGGTGACCTTAACCCTATCCTTATTGGCTCCCTGGTGGTATCCGCAGGCTCATGAATATTAATCTAGTTCTGTAACCTCCATTACCCTAATCTTTGCTGTCTAGCCTCCCAGAAGGACCCGTTGTCATGGTAACCCCTTTACTAGGCTCTTCCAGACCAAGGGTGGGAAAAATAAGGTTTAAAAAAAAAAAAAAAAAAAGACAGAAAAATCTAAATTACTCAAACATCTCGGATGTGCCTTGTGACTGTATTAAAAAAAAAAAAGAAGAAGAAGTTGAATTTGGGCTTTAAGTCTTTTTAGTTGTCTGCCTGCTTTTTCAGCTTTTAAAGGCTTTTTGACTCCCATTTAGGATTTTGCATTGTGTAGTTTGCTAATCTCTGCAGTGTAGAAGCCGGACTGTGAAAGCTTAACTGTCTTAAGCATCATAAATGTAAACCTAAGTTAGAGCTGTACGGCAATTGTTTAGCTGTGAAATAATCATCAGTCTTAACTGTTCGCTAAAGCAACATTTGCCACAGTACTCACACACTTTCATTAATTCTTCCTTTGGTTTCCTCTCCTCTTCCAGATGTGGACAGCAATGAGGAAGGAGGGCCTGATGGCACTGCTGTGGAGGAGGAAGGCTGGTTTGGGAACGCCTCTGACACGCGCTCAGAGTCGTCGTCTTTTGGAGACACCCAGGATGAGGTCCTCCTGCCCAGGGGCTCCTCTCCCGACGAACGACCTGGAGTCAGCGCTGGGTCTGGGGATCATGACACCTGCGGAGGTGAGAGCTCGCTGGGTTGCCCCACGCCTGTCCATCGTGCCTCTTTGGAACTTCTTGGACTGGATGGAGGTGCTTTCTCGGCCCAGGACACGCTCTCGTCTGTGGTATCGTCACTGTACGGCGAGGCAGCATCTCGAGCCCTGGGAAAGCCCCTCAGCAGCAACCTACGGCGCCTCCTAGAAGCTGGGTCGCTAAAACTCGACACCGGGGAGCTCCTGGGTCGGTCATCACGGGGAGGGGCTGGGGGCGACTCTCCTCCAATAGGTCTAGCCCCACCTTTGACACTTTCTCCATCTTCCCACCACGCCCAGCAGTTAAGTGCTCTTGCCCGAAAACTGGCCAGTAACAACAACAACAGTGGCTCGGCCTCACCGGCCTCCACAGCTCCTTCAGCCACCAACATCAAGCAAGAGCCCCTAGACCCCTTTAACTCTGTCACCCCAAGCAACGGCAGTGGCTTTGTATGGGCAGGTGTAGCAGATAAGTGGCCCCCAGCCAGCTGCTCCACGCCCTGCGGCTCCAGCCTGTCCCCGGACTCTGCAATCCAGAAGTTAAAAGCAGCAGCCAACGCTGTGCTTCAAGACAAGAACGCTGTGGCCTCCTCTTCAACGACATCTTCCTCCTCATCCACCTCTGCCTCATCTGCAGTGCCCACCCTGGGTGGGGGTGGTCGAGGAGACGATGTGGTGCGCTTCGATGCCTTTAACTCTCCGTTTAGCCCGCAGTCAGCTAGCTCCACCCTCGCTGCGCTCTCCAAGAAAGTCAGTGAACGGAGCCAAGCCTCGTCAACGGGCAGTGCTGCTACGGACCACCAAGCAGCGAGTTCCTTCCTCTCACTTGTGTCTATGACCTCCTCCGCTGCCTTGCTCAAAGAGGTGGCAGCCAGGGCAGCAGGAAACTTGCTGGCAGAGAAGAAAGACGGTTCCCCCTTGGCAACTACTGGGGTCCTCCAAGAGGACGTGAAGCCCCTGTTGGACAAGAACCAGAAAGCACCCACGCCCTCTACACCCAATCAGAGCCTAGAGTTGCTGTTGCCCTCTCCTCCTAAGGGCAGAGGGAAGCCCAGCAACCAAGCAGGTAATCTAAAAGCACAATAAAGGACTATAATAAGCATGGGAATCACTATAAGCATAATCAGATTAGTGAATTAATTAAAATAATGGTTGCACCAGTACGGTACAGTACAGTAGGTGCATAACTCCATATTTCTCTACTTAAAATATGTAGTTTTTTCTTCTTTAGCAAGAGAGACTTACAAAATTATTAAAGTACACTCAAGTGTTAGATTGTGTTAAACACACAATCTGTCTGCTTAAAGTTAAACAAGACTGCTATGGTTGAATGTGCAAGCTCGTCTTACTGCAGCAGAAAATAATTCACGTCTTTTGACTGTCAGTTCAGTTTCTATATTTCCCCAGCCATCGTGTGGCCAAACATACAACACTATGAAATTCAAAGTCACACCGTTAGCAGTGCTAAATTATTACTTCATTCTAAGGATGACTCCAAAAAGCCCAGACTCGTGTCTCCTTTCCTTTTCGTGTAGCAGCGGCAGGTTCGCATGTCACCAAAAAAAAAAAAAAGAAATGCCGGCGGAGAAACAGAATTGTGAACTTCGGTGACATGTTTTCTCTAGTTTTGTAATGGTTTTGTTCTCACCTCACTGGCGCTGAAGCAGTGTGTAGTGTAGCCTCAGCTTAACTGTCAGCCGAGCAGAGAGCATAGCCGAGAGAAAACAGCTCTGGCTGGCCTTCTAGTCTGGGAAATGGTCTGTGGGCTCGACGGGGGGTTCCGACTGAGACCTCACTGCCTTCCCAGACCAGCTCGTTTGTGCTCGGATGTGCGTGCTGCCAAAAGGGGGCCGTCAGTGTGTGCTCGGCACAGTGGGGAGCCCTGGAGTCCATATCCATCTCAGCAGCCTCCTCCTGGCTTCATACCCCACTAACCAGAGCCCTCTGCACTGATCAGCACAGCAGACTTAAGGCCAAACACATCATACTTTCCACTGACTGGATACAGATGCGTGCACTCTTTTTTTTTTTTTTCTTCTCCCTCACTCTTTCTTCTCTCCCTCGTACACGCTGTCTCTCAGTTACTTACAAATGGGCACGCAGTATAATCTGTAAGAGCGTGCTCAGATGTAGACGTGTAACCCAAACAAGGGTGCACACACAGATCTCACTCTTGGACAGGCGGAGAGATGGCTTCAAAGTGCAAGCTCCAGCTAAGTAGTCTTAAGGGAGAACAGAACGTTTTCAGGGAGATGGATGGGCACTTTTGAGGGATTGTGTCGCAACCCCGCCAAAACTAAAATGGCTGGATCAAATTGACTTCAGACAGATGAGGCAGTCGATGTAATATTCTGTGATCTGCATGCTAAAAAGGGGTCTGCTCTAACCCGGCATGCCGTCAAGGTCGAGCAGCACTGTTAAAAAAAATAAAAAAATGCAGGTAGTTGTTTGGTCGCCAGACTGAAAAATGTGACCTTGATTATTGACTGTCGTGTCTTGTTTTATTGTAGACCCTCGCTAGTTCTGCTATAAAACTGTATCACGCTGGCATGCTGTGCTTTCGTGTTTTAGAAAAACGGGAGTCGATTCTTCCTAACACGTGATTAGGCTTACACATGTTAAGTACTAAACACACACACGCTGCCTCCTGGTTTTATTTCTGCTTTGTTCGCCTCAACTTAGACTAAGCACAAGTCATTTCTGCATTGTGATCTCTGCTGTGCTTGGAGAGGTTGGGCCGCAGATGGTGGTTTATTGTTGCAAATAGGCAGTCTCGAGGTTTTACACCTCAGGTCAATGAATGGCTGAGCACAGTAATTTCACCAAACACTGATTACCAGATGTTTTTCAAGGAACGGCACTGGAATACTTATGAAGCCATCCTGACAGGCCCTTGTAGAATTTGTAATGCAATCATGCCTCTTTCTAATAAGACCAATTAAACAGTAATGGATGCCGGATATGAAGCCAACAACAATAATCGAGATACTAAAACATGCTAGAGTTTTTTGCTTTCATTGTTCCATCGCTTCCAGCTGGTGTTTCTCTCGTGATAGTTTTCATCATTAGGTGCGCAGACGTTGTCTCTCGCAGGTCTGATCAGTGTCTGAGTAACTCCCTTATTAAAGAGGGGATTTGCATTTCTTTACAGTGGGATTGTCAAACATGGATCCTGCGGCTGAGAACAAGCCCACCGAACTGTCCATCCCTGATCCGCTAGGTGGCTTTGCAACGTATGAAGATCGTCGTTAACAAATCCAATTTGTTTTCAGCCAAATGCACTTAGTGCAGTCTTAGTGCAGTGGTGCCGGCATTGCTACGGGCCATTCGATCCCTATACAACCGTTGCAAGAGCTTGGTTCGCATTGCCGGCAATAAGTCGGACTCGTTCCCGGTGGGTGATGGGCTCCGCCAGGGCTGCCCTTTGTCTCCGGTTCTGTTCATAATTTTTATGGACAGGATTTCTAGGCGCAGCCAAGTGGCGGAGGGCTTTCGCTTTGGTGGCCTCAGAATCTCATCTCTGATTTTTGCGGATGATGTGGTTCTGTTGGCTTCATCGGGTGAGGGCCTCCAGCTCGCACTGGAGCGGTTCGCAGCCGAGTGTGACGCAGCGGGAATGAGGATCAGCACCTCCAAATCTGAGGCCATGGTTCTCAGCCGGAAAAGGGTGGAGTGCCCACTCCGGGTCGGGGATGAGTTCCTGCCCCAAGTGGAGGAGTTCAAGTATCTCGGGGTCTTGTTCGCGAGTGATGGGAGAAGGGAGCCGGAGATCGACAGACGGATTGGGGCTGCAGCTGCAGTAATGCGGACGCTGCACCGGTCCGTCGTGGTGAAGAGGGAGCTGAGTGTAAAAGCGAAGCTCTCAATTTACCGGTCGATCTACGTCCCTACCCTCACCTATGGCCACGAGCTGTGGGTAGTGACCGAAAGAACGAGATCGCGGATACAAGCGGCAGAAATGAGCTTCCTCCGAAGGGTGGCTGGCCTCTCCCTTAGAGATAGGGTGAGAAGTTCGGCCATCCGGGAGGGGCTCAGAGTAGAGCAGCTGCTGCTCCACATCGAAAGGAGCCAGCTGAGGTGGTTCGGGCATCTGACAAGGATGCCCCCTGGGCGCCTCCTGGGTGAGGTGTTCCAGGCATGTCCCACCGGGAGGAGGCCCCGGGGCAGACCCAGGACACGCTGGAGAGATTATATCTCTCGGCTGGCCTGGGAACGCCTTGGTATTCCCCCGGATAAGCTGGAGGAGGTGGCTGGGGAGAGGGAGGTCTGGGCCTCTTTGCTTAGGCTGCTGCCCCCGCGACCCGGCCTCGGATAAAGCGGATGAAGATGGATGGATGGATGGATGGAGCTTTTGGCACGCTTGCTTTACAGTAACTATCCATCCATCCATTCGCTTCCTCTTATCCTTTTCAGGGTCACGGGGGTGCTGGAGCCTATCCCAGCTGTCATAGGGCAGGAGGCGGGCTACACCCTGGACAGGTCGCCAGTCTGTCGCAGGGCTAACACACAGAGACAGACAACCATTCGCACTCACAATACTCACTTACAGTAACTAAATGTTTCGTTTAGCTAGTGCATATTCATTCATCAAAGTCCATCAACATCTTGGGACTGGATCTTGCCTCTAAATAAAAAAATAAATAACAGAAAAATAAGAATAATAATTCTTTGGTTCCCATCAAGGCTCTCCTGAGGATGGTGGCAAACCATTCCAGTGTCCTGTGTGTGGCCTGGTCATCAAACGCAAGAGCTACTGGAAGAGACACATGGTCATCCACACAGGCTTGAAAAGCCATCAGTGTCCGCTGTGTCCCTTCCGCTGTGCTCGCAAAGACAATCTCAAGTCCCACATGAAGGTTGGATTTTATTTTTCTCCTCTCTGATCTGATCCCCTTACATGTCGTGTTTGATCACTATTTAAATGTTTCCATTTCTCTTTTGCATGATTTAATGCTGTTGCGGCTCACAAAGAAATGTAGAAATAAAGCAAAAGATGTCCTAAAGCTGTCTTCCTGGCACCATGCAGTGCTGGAGATAAGGAGGGGTTTGACGCTTAAACCTGTCCCCATTTTTTTCCCAGGTACATCAGCACCAGGACCGGGGTGAGACGTTTCAGTGCGAACTCTGTCCCTTTACCTCCTCCCGTCACTTCAGCCTGAAGCTTCACATGCGCTGCCACCAGCACTTCCCACGCACAGACGTCAAGGTGAAAGAGGAGATCACCACCGACACGGAGGGCGAGGGCTCCCTGATGGGTGACGGCAGTTCCGCAGACATGAGAGCGACGGAGGTGTCCCCGCTGCACTCGGACGCTCAGCAGCAGACGTCCCCTCCAGTCGAGGCGTCCTCCAATCACGTCCACATCAAGGAGGAGCCACAAGAGCGAGACCTGTCCGTGCTCTCCCCTTTCAGCATCTGCAGGGACCGTGCCAGCAGCAGCGCCAACTCCCTGGACCTACCCGGAGTAGGGGTCGGAGTCGGCGTCAGATCCAGCCCCAGCGCTCCGACCACAGCCTCCTTATTCAGCCCTGACATCACTACCAAAACGGCCACTGACCTGCTTATGAAGCTTTCAGGTTAGCATAGATTTATTTTTTCCTACATTAAACGAAAGCTTTTTTTTATAGTGCAGTCTTTACAGTGCTGCATTTAGTTAACGCTGTGCAGAAACGCATAGAAAAGCAGCTCACACAGACGCAGCGGTGGTGTAACTCCTGTAATCCATAATTGCTTTGTTTATTGTGCCGCTTTCTCAGCTTGACTTTTTAAACTCGACTCACTGCAGTTGCACTTTCATCAAGAGTTTTTCAGTTCTTCCAAACTCTCATATGAAGACATCGGCGCTGATCTCCAGCTAGATGTTGTCTCCCCTTTGCCTTAAGTTTTGCTTTGATTCTTCATTGTCACCAGAAATAACATTCGTAAGAAGTGTAAACACTTTTTTATGCTTATTGTCTCAGGTCAAGGCTGCAGAATGTCTCTGAGCTGTTTTATTTTTATTTATTTTTTATTTAAATGGCTTATAAAAACAACGAGAACGTAAAATGTCTATTAGTTCAAACATGCGGGGAATAGAGAGTTTTAGCTTTTGACAGCAGCACGTACACCAACGCATCTCAGGCTTCTTTTTTAAATTTTATTTTATGGGCATTAACATTAGAAAACATTTAAAATTCCCATTGGTGTCATTCTTTAAACGGTGAAAAGAAACGTAACAGTTCAGACTATGTGCATCTAGTCGCACTGCACAGATGGGTTTTGGCATATGTGACTGAGCTCTTTAACTTATTGAGCACAGAAAAGGTGGTGTCATAATGCCACATGTATTCAAAGTAATTTCAACTATACTAAAGGAATTCAAACCTTTTAATCATAGTATACTGTAGTGTCTTATACATCATACATACATCATCCATTCATGATTTGTTTGTGTACCATACATTGTGGTACCCACACGACAATAGTGGTTTCTGATCCAGGTTTTGGCCTAACGTGTTCTTGCCTGTGCATAGGTATTTGTTATATATACTCTGTATTGCTATTGAAAACATAATGTAGTGAACTGATACAGCATCTTAAAATATTCCAGTAACATCAGTTTAAAAAAACAAAACAAACCCTAGCACAGATGACGCTGAGATAAACACGGGAAGGTGAGATCTGGGCTTTAAATCCATATTCAAAAGCTGACACATTTCAATGATTGATACACAGAGTTTATGCATAAGTGAGAAACTGTTGGGGCCCAACACATCTAGCTCATTTACTCACATCCTCCTTCTGCCCAATTCACTGCATGGGGCTAAGACTGCTCAGAAAGCCTTTTCTGAGCTTTTCCTGTCTCTTCTGTTTTTTGTTGTTGTTGCTTATGAATTGAGGACCCTGTCGGTAATGACTCAAAACATCTAACATAAATTGCTGGAAAAGCGCATCCCACTGTACGCACAACCAGGGTTGGTAGCAGCAGAATGGAATATATACAGGAAATTGACTTATGTGCCACTGTGACGCTCTTAATGCTTTATCTACTGGGAGTAACCCTTGATGCTCTTTCCTGAACTGAGTGGTTTCTGTCATATTTCGGTCATGTGACTGGGTTTGTATCACCTACCCTTGGAAAAACCTGGAAATTGTCTTTATAGATGTACACAGAGGTGTCAAAACCCATCATTGCTGGTACGAGGGAGGTCGTCCAGTGTGGTATTTATGGGGGAAAGGGCAGAACCTTAAATCCAATAGCATAAAACATGCAGTTCATGCAAACATGCATGTTCTTAGTTAGTCTAATTTTTGGAAATTGCAGTTATTTTTACATATCAATACCCAAGTAAAGTTTCAGTTTTAAAATCATTTATCCAGTCAAACATAAATGCAGTATGATGGGGTTGTTTTTTTTTTTGTGTAAAATTGACACTTGGTAATGCCCGGTGGCACGTCTTTAGCTCTGTGCAGCTGGGCACTGATTAACTCCGCAAAAGCAGTCAGGGACTAAATGATTTGCTCAAGGGTACCTCGTCAATAGTGGTCAAGGAATTTATTTTCTCGCCGGCATCTTGTCAGTTGTCACGGTTGGTGACTAATTGTAGATTCCTGGCGTCTTCCTCCTGCTTTTCCTTGCACGTGTTGTTATTATTACTGACAAATTCAATTCCAAATTAGCCAAAGGGATAAACTGAATATTTACCCAAGCGGACTTAAAGATTGTCGTCTGAAATAGAAGACTTCATATTGGCTGCTCTTGATAGGAAGTTTGTCCTTTCCTTCTTTATTTTCCTAAGCCAGCTATGATACTGCACTTTCTTGAACAAACTTAACAAACACGCTGTTCCCAGCCGTACGTGGCCCGACCCATGTTTAGATGCATTTCACTGTGTTGCAGAAAATATCAAAAGATGAGCTTGGAGAAGATGGCAAGATTGATGGAAAAAGGTTGACCGGGGTTCAGCGCCAGGGTCGAGGCGACGACTGCCACTCTTCCTCTTAATACTGTGTAATTAGATTGAGATCTTGAGAGTAAGGATGGGAGGGGAAAAAAACCCTGGGAACATTAGATTAATTAAAAATTTATGCATAATTCATAATTAAAAAGGAATTCATAATTTGAAATGATTAGCGCCCTCAGCGCCATCCTGTGACCCCGCCAGGATGCACGGGGACTCGGCTCGGCTTAGTTAACTCCCGCTCGATCTTGCACGCCCCGGCTCCACATGGATGCCCCCTGGGTGCCAGTTGCGCTTCACTCCCAGACTGCACAATCAAGCCCAGGCAACTCCCAGAGGAGCCAAGATGGCTCCCTGCAATGTCAGCCCAGTGTCAAGTGGCGGACATCTTAGTCGGGGCATCATTCAAGGAGAGTGAGGCAGGATATAAAAAGACAGGACGAGAGGATGTTGAACTTGAATGCGTGATGATGGGCTTTAATGAATACCACTTCTTTGATCACAAAGTTCTCTCCCTTTGTTGGGGGGCGGAGTTAAAGAAAGGAGGGTTATGAAAGTGGAAAGAAGTGGGCTCAGATCTTTATGAGACTTACCCATGCCAAGGAGCAGCCAGGAAAGGAGAGGTGAGGAAGTTCCTCCTGGGACCTCTAGACTCTATTTCTTTTGACCTCCCTGCCAACCCAGATTGAGTGCGTACACGAGCAGCTCATCCCTCCTGCTTTTACACTGCTGTCTCAGTGCCTCGATCCCACAAGGCCCTATGGAGGCGGGGGCGGGGTATTAAAAAGCTGCAGAGGGAAAAATTTAAAAAAAAGAAAAACGGGGAGAAAAATGAGACAGATAAAGTGACAGCAAGCAAAGGCGGAGGGAGTAAAAGGCAAAGAGGGAGTTGCATTGAGTTCCCCAGGCATAAAAAGCCAGTGAACTCTCAGTGACCTCTGACATAATAAGCATATCTCTTTTTTTGGGGGGGGTGGCTGCCCTGCTTTCCGTTGAGTGTTATACTGATACCCTTTGATTTTTATCCTTGCACACTGACACAACCGTTAGCTATCCGGTGTGATCCACATTTTGATTCAGAGATGAAAGCCACAGAGGCACTTTGAAATGCACAGCCCCTACCCTGTGCCCAGTGGACCCCGAGTTAATAATGACAGCGGGCACTGCACACCCTCCGAACACCCCCTCCACTCCCACCCCGCTGCGGTGACACAGGCACAACGTGCTTGACCCTGGCTGGGTGTGAATAATTGGTGTGCGGGGGGGTTTATAGGAGGTGTTGCATCTGTCATGATGCTTCTGCAGTTGTCTTATTTATGCGTTTCCTGGGAGAGCGACTCCCATGTGGTGCTTGGGTACAGTAATGTGACGCAAAAGCAGAATTTAGACTTGTAAAACATGCCATTTGTGTGTCATCCTAGCAGGAGATCGAGGTTTTTTGTGTGTATTTATGCATATTGAAGGAAAAAAGTATGCAGGAAAGATTCTGTAAGCCATTTTTTTGGGAACGTCTCATGACAGAATCTTTTTGATTCCCTTCTTTTAAGAATGTCTAGATTTAATCGTATGTGTCCCCTGCTTTCCAGCTCTGCATGAGCAGATACAGGCAGGTCTTTTGTGTGTGACCTCTGGTCCATACATCCCCACTGCAGCCATCAGTATCACTGTCCGGTGTCTAGCACACTGTCAGCTTTTGTTGGGTTCTCAACCTGCCCCATGTAGCCCTGTGCTTTTTTTTTCTTCCTCCTCTTCTCTGAAGAAAAAAAAAAAAAAAACAGCAGCCAATTGTCAGAGGGGGAGCAGGCCGGCGTGACAGAGGTGGAAAGCTAATGAAGTTATTTGACGGCAGCCCTGGCCACGGAGCTAGAGGTGAGGTGGAGTGGACAAGCGCCTGGCAGTGAGACAGATGAGGCGCAAGAGAGAAGCGTAGCGAGGGGGAGAGAAACGGGCAGGAGAACGGCGATGGAAGTAGCGTTGGTGGCAGGTGTCAGAAGGGTGTGATAACACGGAGACAAACTGATAGCATCGTCAAACCTGAGCTAGAACCAGCGCAGGGAGCTGACACTGGACATTGGTGCGCGCATGCACAGACACACACACAGTCACGAAACTCACATAAGCGAAGCCCAGTCACCCAGAGATGCCCATCTCCTCCGCGAATCTGTGCTCACTTCACAGAATGATCTGCCAGGGACTGGATGCTCATGATGCTATTGTGATTGTGAATTTTGACAGACAAAAGGCCAAAAGTGTAAGCTTGGTGGTGTTGTTGGCTGAATAGTTCCTGTTGGTGCTCTGCGCTGCCTTTTTTTTTTTTTTTGTTCTTGAGCCATCAGCTCAGAGGAGTAAAAAACAAAAAACTTGCCTACTGGATTAGGCTACTAAATTATTCATTGGGATCTGTAACATAGATTCTGAGTGGAAATGCGCTCTATTTATAGCAATCCAAAAGGTCACAGGAGTGGTGTGACTTTGTGTGTGAGTGCACGTCCTGGAGTTGTTTTTGTTCTCATGAGGCCGCCGAGGAGAAGGATTCGAGAATCCGAGCTTGCGTTTAGTATTTATTTGTCAGTGGTTTAAGCGCAGCGACTGCCCGGGGTTTGAACGCAGCATGACGAAGCAAACGGCAACACAAAGTTGCCGTTTGCTTAAATGTGAGTTTTTGTTTTTTGTTTAATCTGTGTTTGTAAGGCGGTGACCAAGTGCGCTGTCCCTGTCTGATCCGACATGGCCCAACACGCTTCTAATTAGAGGACGTCCTTCCAGGTGCTGACCAGGTTATACTTAGCCTGCCCGCTGACATCTGACAGCATGACATTTCCAGCTGGTGCCATGTGCGACCCTGCGCCACTGCCCCCCTGAACTTGAAGGTCATCGCCCCACCCCCATGTCCCCCCACCCTCCCCTCCCTGCTGCTGCTCACCCTGTTCCTTCTCAGCCTCTTGAACTGCAAGCCCAGCCCTGCCATTGTGTGGCACTGTGGCATCACAACATCACATGGGTGGTCAGAACGCCAGCACCTGTCCCCTTTCCCTGCCCTGTATCCCCTGTCCCTGAGCCCTCTATCCCTCCGGCATAGATCATCATTAATCAGAGGGGCCGGGGCCAGCGCAGATTGATGATGTGGGCAGGGGGCGGCAGGCCTGTGGCGGTTAGAGATGTTAGGTGAGACGATCGGGTGAGGAGCGGAGCAGATCTCTGCTGGGGCCAGAGGAGACTGGACAGCAGTCTGCCCAAGAGTGATAGCCTCTCTTATAGCCATGCTCTGTGTGTGTTTGTGTGTGTGTTGCAGATTGAGTGTCCATGCTAGGATGTACAAGCTGTTTCAAACTGTACAAGTGTCAGGGGTTGTGCCAGTAGATGTGAAGATGTGTTTGTCGCTGCACCACTTGACATTAGCACAGTCAAACAGTATTAGCATTCAAATGGAAAAATGGAAAGCCAAATTTGGTGTGGCTAATTATGAAGTTGAACTAGTGATACCTGCATAGCTCCTTAGCAGGTACTCAACCGTGGTGTCTGCTGGAGCGCTCGCAAATTGATTTATTGCAGATTGCAGTGATGTCCTTCTACAAATGAGTCATGTTGCTATGGGGTAAAAATGACATTATATACCATCTTTATTTTTGTAACTTCTGTCATGTTTGGTTATCATAGCAACGAAGCTGCTTCTTGACTCGCATATGAATTTGCCCCACATCACAATGCCACTATTGCAGATAGTGCTCACAAGTCACATGGGCTGATCTCTTTAGATTTTGAATAAACAAGATCAAAGAGCATGTAAACTCGGCTTTTTCACTTCATGCAACAGCGGGGGATTTTGATCCTTTAATACGTCCAATTAAGTCCAGAAGGCTTTGTAAGTTTTCAAGTTATTGTGTCCTCATAAATCAAACGAATATTGTGCAGTGCATTTTTGAATCATTTGACATAGTTAAAAAAAAAGAAGAAGAACAAAACTATATTTGGAAATGAAAATGGCTCTAGTGACATAAAAAGGTTCAGTGAGGGATCTAGAGGAAGTGGTTTTTAATTTTGTGGCCAAACAGTGTGACTTAAATTTAAGTAACTGAAGTTTTGTGACATTGCACAATAATCTATTTGTTAAAAAAGTCCTCAGTACTCGCGTTCTTTCTGAAAAATGGTATAGTGCACCTGCACTTAATTGGTAGACAGTGGTATCCTTTAACCTTCTGTTCCCACAGCCCTGTATTAAACAGACGTGACGTGTCTTTCCACTAACAGTATGGTATATTTTAGGCAATATTTTTAGCTCTTCTTTTTTGTGTGTGTTAAAGCAGTTTTTATTTCAACCATTTTTCTGAGCCATAACCTGTAAAAACCTTCGCTTTAGCACAGGGAGTAGTGGAATGTGCTCAGAGACACAAAGAGAGGCGCTTGCCCTGCTGTTCTTTTCTTGGCGGCTATCGGAAGTTGCTCCATGTCTAATTATTAATTATTCATCTAAGGCGGATTAGATGTGGCCCAGTTTCTCTTGAAGATGACTTTAGAGCAGAGGGATCCATGTGACAGTTCAATCCCTAACCTAGGCTACACACAGCAAAGATGGCAGATAAGACTTCGGCTGATTGCTATCAGAACTGCTGGAATTATTTCATGTCCAATTATTTCATGTCCCCTCATGAAGGGGATTCAGATGATGTCAAATGCAAAAGGAAACGAGGAATCCAGACTTAAGGTTGAGAATAATATGCACAGAAATGAATGGGTTGGGGAGAGGGAAAGGCTCTGTGAGGTAGAAAAGAAAGAGAGGAGGAATTCTGAATTTGTTGTGGATACCCTTAAGACGAAATGAGATCATAAGATTGCGCCCTGGTTTTTTCCCCCCATATCGCGCCAACTGTTGGCCAGTATGACCTGTGATATCCCATTGTGGAAAATGTTGTCATTCATTTGTTTTTTTTTACATTTCCACAGTGCTGCGTAAGTGACTTCAGCTTATGAAATGCATGTCAGGTGTTTTGGTCATGGCCTTCTTTGGATAATCACTTTTCCCTCTGATCTCTTTTGTCTTCTTGGCTCCAGCGGCCAATCAGAGGGAGACACTCAAATCTCCGTTCCAACTGAAGGAAGAGCCCAAAGTGGAGGAAGCACTGAGCCCGAGACCATCCTCCCAGTCCCAGAGCCAGATCCAGCCAAGCTTCCCTACGACTTTCAGCCCAGACGGGCCAACGGTGGCTGCAGCAGCCACAGATCGCCCAGGGTCACTGAAACCAAGAGAAGGAAGCCCCATGGCTAAGAACAGCTTGCTGAGCCAGGATATCAACGTTAAGGTTGCCTCTGAGCTGCTGATTAAGCTTTCAGGTAGGCTGTCTGCTTATCTATAGAACTGTAGAAATGCAAAATGAGCTTTATAGCTCTCAGATCGGTCTTTGCAACAATTGGCACAGTTCTGTGCCCTTAAATCTATGCAAAACACTAACTCTGTGGTCTTCAATATATATTTTGAATTCTTGCACTGTATTTCGTGAGTTTCAACAAAGCAGTTTCTGCAAACATACATATCTAAAAGAACGGTCACCACTGCAAGTAGTTCTAGGAAAGAACAGGTCACGCACTGTTATCTTGTTATTTATTGTACCAGTTGGCTGTTTATGTTCCAGATCAGCTTGGGAGGTTAGATGTAGGCCAAAGGTTAAGACGCTGACTGACATAAAACCCAAGCTAAAACTGAGGAGAGTATTACGAACCTGCAGGGGGATAATTGTCTTCGTTTTTTTGAAGCTTCTGTTTCACTTTTATTTTGTCGAGTGTCTTCTGCTCTGATGTCCCCCAAAACAAGGCCAGCAAATGGCAAATTATATAATATTATATAACCTTGCTTGCATTGTTGAACTTAAACTCAACCCTGACTTGCTCCTTGTTCCATGTCAGGCAGTTTAAGAGCAAGAGTTTTGACATGAACCACGTCTCAACCTGTGCGGACCGCTCTGACATCATGTATTGCAGCGTGATTTAGCCTTTGCCTCTTCTGGTTCCCTGCCCAAGGAAGCAGAAGATGCAAACCTGATTCCTTCTTTCGGAGTGTGTGCGCTGCTGCTTCTGCGCTTAGCATTACATAAATGCAATCATTGTTTTCAACGTACTATACGGTTTGTATCACGGGCTAAATAAAGTGTTAGAGCAGGTGCTTTTTTTAAACCTGCATCAGAATCTCTACTGAATGCCAGGTCCGGTTCAAGTGTGTTATGGACAGGTGTTTGTCCACTGTGGGCTGCTGGAGTGCGTCTCTCAGGCAGTCAGGAATGAAACAGGCTGAAGTATGCACCGACACAGCTAGCTTTTCCAACTACATATGAGCAGAGTGATTCTTTCCTTATTGATTGCTTAATTGCAGTGCTCACATTATGTGTACAGCGCAATTGTTTTTCCTTTACAAGTATAAGAGGAAGACAGGCGGTGCAATCATAAAACGTACAGTGTGCCACACTCGTGCAAGTATGCATCCACACAAAGAAAACAAATGGCTGTCTGACGGTGGCGCAGTGGGGTGTTGCTCCATCCGTGGCTCTTCATCCTGTGCCAGTACGTGCACGCTTGACAGACACCCTCACACACACCGGTTGCCATTGTTCTCTCTGGGTCGACTGGTGTTCACAGTGACTCATGCTGGCTGGGAGCTCTGTGATAGTACACGTGTGCTGCTCCAGTGCCTGCCCCCAGGTCACGTTTCCGCGTGTGTGTGCATGTCTTTGCAGAAGACAGGGATTACATGATTGGCCCATGAGTGTAAACAGAGAAATTGAGACAATGCTTATGGGCTTTATATAATTCCTTCACTGTACTCCCTCTACCTGTGCTCTTTGTTTCATCACTGCTCTTTCCCGTCCCTGTGCTGACGTTATCCTGACAGTTTATTTGGGCTTCAAGCGGCATGACCAGCATTTATCCCCTCCCGTTACTTACACTAGCTCTGCAAGGTTGACCTAGGTTAGGGAAAGATGCTGCAGCGTTCATCCGTCCGCTGGCTCCCTCTGCCCCCTCACACAGTCCTCAGAGCGCAGTGCCGTCCATTGCCATGGCAACAGTGGGGGCGGTAGATGGAGAGGGCTGTCTAGAGTGACAGCCTTGACAAGAGTCTGGACCCTCAAATGACCCTGGGGGGTGTGGAGGAAGGGAGGAAAAAGATGGTGAGGAGGAGGAGGGGAGGGAAGCGGGTAAAGGTCATTGCCGTTACAGTCACGTGTGATTACGATCATGAGGTTCAAGGGCATCTGCACTGTAACCTTTCTCTGTCCCTCGTTAAAGGTCAGGCCAAGTACACAATAAGCCAGTGAGGGTACTCGGAATAAGGAAAACGCATCGGTATTTTAGGTTAAAACATCCTTGTCTGTCTGTTAAAGTGTTTATTTCCACATACTTGTATGTCAGTACAGCAAATGGACACAGCCTAATTAAATTTCATCTGCTCGGCTTTCCTCGACCATGGCATTGGACAGTCAGAGCAAGTAGGGTTGTCATCATTACTGCCCATTGTGCTGTAACATAAGTTGCATCATCCCTTTAACTAGGTCACATCTTCTCTTCGCGCTCTCTCTCCCTCTTCCTCTCTCATCCTTATCAAACATTTGTTGGTCGTATATAGTCGCCTTGCTAGTGCTACCTCCCCCACATCTGTTTAAAAACCAGGCTGCTGGTGTCTGGGGGCTAATTACGCCAGGCTAAATAGTCCCTGGCGCCAGCGGCTAACGTGTCCTAGCAGATGGGCACTGGTGTTGCAGGGCAAGGGGAACATGGCGTCACAGGACGGGAGGGGGAGAAAAGGGGGGGGCGATGTAGGGCCCTAGGTGGTGCCCTGGCAGACTGGCATCGTGTGGGTAACAGCCGTGCCTCCCACTCACCATCCAGCCACCCTCACCATAGGTGTGAAATCACACTGTACTCACTTAACTCTTTTTTTTTTTTTCTTAGGAACAGGCCTTGCATCTCCGAGGACATTTTACGGGCCCTCTCCCCTCTCTAGTGCTCGTTACTTTGCTAATAAAAGTTGCATTAAGCAATTTTGACCACTAAGGAGCAGAAAGATTTAGAGCGAGCAGTTGACAGCAACACCCTTTTAACATATGAGGTTAGTTTTATTGTTGTTGTTATAGAAAGCCAGACTGTATGCACTCACTCTGCAGGAAAAGGGACAAATGCATCACACTGGAGCCTGTTCCGATGTCCATTCAATTTTAGCTATTAATATTTGCTGGCAATTCCCCTGGTTTGGTGGTCCACCTCTTTGATAGAGGGGTCGCTGTGATTTTAAAAGCTGTAAGGTTGGGCTTTTTCATCTGTGTAGCAGTATCAATTAACTGAATGTTAAATAATAAAAAAAGAAGCCTTTTCAGCTTTTTTCCAGTAGTAGCGGCAGATCTTGTAGCACTGGCCAAATTTAATTCATTGATAATTAACAGTCAGCTTCACCTGGCTTCCTAATTAATGGACTTGACACGATTATCTCAAATGCAGCAGCTACAATAACATGATAATGTTTAACCACAAATGTGGAACTTAAAGAAGGTTGTGGATTTGTTTACCTGGAAGAAATCATTTTTCAGTGATAAAATATTTCAACTATGGTTTTGTGGAAACGAACAAACAGTTCATTAATTTTTTTTTTTTTTTAATCCAATGAAAATCTCATTTTGACAAGCAAGCTTTTTATCCTCTTTGATTACATACATGGATACAGCTCACAAAGGACTTTTTCCGTTTTTCCTCTTTAACTAAAATGTCAACAGATGTTTTTTTCTGCAGAATTTCTTCACTGGTGATGTGTTTCAGGATTTTTGTCCATGTACTACACATCTGGGCTTTCATTCAGTTCTTTCACAACCCTCCTTTTGTTGGTAGTTTTTCTGTTGTTGAGATTAGGATTATTATTCTGTTAAAAGAAACAGATGCCTCACAGGTCATCGACTGGCAGTTTCATTAAACAGTCCAGCATGCTGACCTTTGAGTCAGAGTTTGGAAAGTTTGAGTGTATGCTCTTCTTTTTAACGGCCAGCCTCAGATATGGAGACTCTGGTTTACTTATCTTCCTCTAGATCATCCCGCTTCTCTTCTGGTTAGAATCAGTTTGGTTGGTTATGTGAAAAATGTAATACACACCATGGACAATCTTTTTTTTGGCAGTTTCCTACATGGGCCGATCTGCTGTGGGGGTTTTTCTTACAAGACTTTTTGGACCTTTCTAAACTATAATTGTACCCACAGAGATATTGAAATAGCTGAATGTATGGATTCTTTTTTTCTCCTTTTTTTTAGCACATCAATTTTTAGGGAAACAAATTGTTCATTCATACATTTTCTTAGACCAGGGGCGGGCAATTCATTTTCGTAAGAGACCACTTGAGAAACTGTTGTGGAAGACTACATTAAGCTGAACTCAGTTGTGCTCAATATTAATTTATATTAAGGTATCTTCTTATAAGCTGCTACTGTTACTGTAAAAGTAGATGTTACACTTTGTAATGAGAATGTGAAATGGGCGTACTAAAAATGCCAACATTGTTTCACTATTTATTCAAAATTCCCAAAAACAGTTTTGAATAAAAAGCGTATTTTCTTTCAATGACTCTATGCTATTGCTATTTTGCTTGTAGTTTTAAGTGGGAAATCTAGTCTGTTTTAGGCTTAAACTATTTAAAATTTGGTTCATTGTATGAGTAGAAAAGCAAGGGGCAGTCACAACAACAAGTGCAACGTCTGCCTTCCTTTCAGAGAGCTCTATTACTTTTCTTCTCATAAAACTCTCAAATTTCTGCTCTCAGGTCCCATATTCTTTCTATCTTTAATGGCACCTCGATGAGCTACCTGACAGGTGTGTGGTAGCCTGTGTCACCATGTTCAGTCTCATCCTAGTTCAAAAGTAAAGCAAACTGTCTGTGATTTGGTGTTCTTGCTCTGATTAAGTAAACTAATTTAGTAATCAATTTCCATGTGGTTAATTCTTAGCAGCTACTTACACCTTTCAGGTTATATTTCAGTCACTTTATCTTGTATCAGTTTCTAAAATCCAACATTTTTCCCTGTCAGATTTGGACCTCCATCCGTTGTAACACCATCCTGTTTGTCCTATTTCAGCATGAGCCTATCCAAGCATGTACTTGTCATGTTTAGCCTCATGAGATGATTCAGACACGGCAATCTGCTCTCCACAAACGAAGTACACGCTTTCACCTCATACTTCAGTCAATAAATAATTACAAGTCCAACTCTTGTTAAAAAATATAGGTTGTGCATTAATCTTTTTATTTTGTTTTAGGGGTTTTTTTTCTCCATTTTTCCAGCACATTTAGAGAGAATCTGCATTTTCATGCAGACATGCTAATAATTTAAGTTAGAAATAGCAGTCCTTCAAAATAAGAGCAACAATATTGTATTATGATTTCCCAGAAAATCATAAAAAGAAACTCTCAATAAATACAGTAAACCATTTTATTGGTGACTGAAATGTGACAAAGGCTACGATACAAGTATTTACATTTGTGTCATAATTTGCCATTGACTTGGGTCCAATATGGCCCACATACAGTGCCACTGTCTGCCACCCCCAAAAGTCTTTACAGGGCGAGAGCCTGGGTACAGCCTGGGAATTCTTTTAACTATCAATGTTATCCTGTTAAAGGGATCATTAGAAAACAAAGCATCCTCTACACCTACATATATTAAAAAAATAAAACCACACACAACAAAAAAACCCCGTCATTTGTTTATTTACTTACATGTCTGATCAGTATAATATTCATTTTGTTATAATGCATATTAGATACAAACATAAATACCTTTTATTTAAAAAGATGAGGTAATTTGAATGAATCCCAGCTTTGGTTTGGATGTAAAGAATGTGAAATATTTAAAACCTTTCCTCTTTCTAGCAAATAAGTAAATGCGATTGTAATTTTTCTCGTCACTTGCACGTAAAAGGATTCACTGTTTACTCAATATAACCTATCACAGCGTAATGCCTAAGCACCTCATTCTAATTCAAAACACTGGCATTACTGTACGGTATTACTTTATATTAAGCTCTACACTGTTCTGGCAGTGTCCTCACTGTGCCTCCTCAGTGTGGCCGCTCGCTGACCTCTCCTACTCCCGCCTTCCTACTTCCATATTCTGTCTCACTGGCTCCTCATCACTGCCTATAAGTTCTATTTACAGAAATGCAGAGTTGATTCCTTTTGCCCCTTGCTGGATGTGTTTGCTTCCTGAGTGCCTGGTAATATATGCAGCAGTGATTGACAAAATTACAGAGGAAATCACTTGGCACCTTTTGTCCTGACCTTTGTATGATAAGGCTTTAGTATCCTTACCTCAGCTCTGGCTTGTGTCCAATGTTTTTGTTTAGGAGTACTTCGCAAAGGCCCTATCTGGCTACTTATGGGCTGTATATCAAGCACGCTGCTCCAGAGTCAGATGTAGCTGCAGTATGCAACCGTTGGAAGCCTGAACTACTGCACACTGGCTGGTCGAGGATCAATTGTAGCAGCAGCTGTCTGTGAAGTCTGCAGGCAAGGCTGCTGTGGCTCCCACATGACATGCAGTCTCTACACTGCAGCCTTTGAAGCGCCTGAACTCTTCACCCCTGTCTGAGCAGGTCGGCTGGAGAGCAGCAGAATAGAGAGATTGAGAGAGCGAGGGATGGGGGCAGGGATGGAGAGAGATGTGGAATAACAGAGCAGGGAGAAGTGTAGACTTGGGTAACGGGAGGGGGAGAGGTGGAGAGGTTGTCATTTAGGCTCTAGCTATTCCTCATCCTTCTGTCCTTTTCCAGCTCTTCTTTCTCACTTTGCTTTTTTTTTTTTTTTTACCCTGTTACCCTCGGGTGCTTTTTTTTTCTTCTTCTATTCTAGCACTGTTTGACATTTTTCCCTATCGTTACCCATCCTCTTTACCTCTCTATCTCCCTCACTGCCTGTCACTCCAAGTTTTTATTCCTATGCTTTCATTGCACCAAAGTAGTGCAGTAAATTGACTGTGCATGTATTAAATCACTGGACTGTGTGAGTGTTTTAATCCAAGTGTAATTGCGCAACCTGTGCACTGTGTATCCTCAGCAAAACAGGCTCCCAGGTCCACACAGATTCAAGTTGACACCTGAGGCCAAAGGTGATCACTAAAAACAGAACATCACACAAATCCCAATCACTTCCAGTCTGACTCAAACACTGAGTGGAGATGTGGAAGAGAGAATGAGAATATAACATGTTTGTAGTAATGGGGCATACATTCAGAGTTGCACAGAATGGCTGCTCTTACACTTCTTATATGATCTAATCAAAGCACATTTTTATCGCTCAACTTCATTGCAGCTTCATTTCTCTGGTAAAACAGAGACACAAAGACGTGAAGTACTGAAACTAAACCCAAATTAAACTAAAAGGCCACTTCTTATTTTAAAAAGATTCGGAACGACAATGATATGTGCAAGTCTGTGAAATTGTTTCATCTGCTCTTAAGAACTGAAAAAAGATCTTGAGCCTTGAGAAAATGGCAAATAGACACAACCTTTGTGTCTGTTATTTTGACATATATCAAGAGGAAGTGGACACTTAAAGTACTGTGCAAACGTCTCAAATCAGTCATTGAATTTCTTTTGAGTTACACGTTTTTGCAAGGAATTTGCAAAAACATGTACGAATTAGGTGCAGTAAATTATTGAAACATGTGCAAACCAAAAATGAAAATACAGCGTAGTATTAGCAAAGACAAAAAAAGAATCTGTACAATTCTCACGAGCTTGAAGTGAATCTTTTGGACGTTGGCTGCCTTTTATTCTGTTCTGTCACGATGATCCTACACTGCTTCAATAAGGTTGAGGTTCAGGCTCTGGAGAAGCCGATCCATGAGTGATGGCGTTCCACTGTGTGGTTTTGTTGTTGTTTTTTCTCTATCCAGGTATGCTTTTACTGCACTTGCAGTGTGTTTGGGATCGTTGCCATGCTAAAAATTAAGCCGTTGACAATTAGATCCATGTTTCAGGTCCTGTGTCAGTCTTCTGATTCCTAAAAGACATGGCGTTTAACTGCTGTTCCATCTGCGGTACATAGTTTTTTAAATTTTTTAGGTGTGCACTTGTCCTCCACTTGTCCATTTTCATTTTTAATGACACACTGGCACTATGCAGAGAAATATCAAGTTTTTGCCAGTAGGTTTTTGTGAGTCACATTGTTGGTGCAAAACTTCTATTTAATGTCTGTCAAACTGTGTTATCTTTACCATTTTTCAGAGATTCATCTAAACAAACTGGAACAGATTATTTATTTTTCAAACAAGCTGCTAGTAGCAACGATCCAACTTGAAATTAATTCTTTCCTAAGCTTCCTAAGATCTGTAGACACAACATTGGTTCATCCCTTGTGTTTGACGATTTTATTTTATTTTTTATGCTTGAATGATTCATAGGTCAAAACAAACTTAAAAAGATTTCTCTGAAAATGGTCATTACAAAGACTGGATTAAAAAATGAGTGAAGAAGCAGCGAGAGTCCAAAGAAATCCCAGATAACTAATGCTGAAGACCACTTAAAAAAATGCAAGAAAGTTTGGCTCCTTGAGCAAAATATAAAGAAATGAGGTGTGGCTCGAGACTTTTGTACAGTACTGTATTAATTAATGAAATGCTGCCATGGAAACCATCAGGAAAGTGGAGGAAGCTCTAAGAAATTAGCCACAGAAAGTTTTAAAAATAGAATATTAATGGAAATGGAAATATCCCAGATGTGACAAACTCCTTTTACTATTTTTGTGTAGTCTGGTTCCCATCTTGAAATAGTGGTGCTGGAGCAACAGTGACACTAAAGAAAAGCTATGATATTTATTGAGAAAGGGCACAGTCTCTTTTGTGCGTACCATGCACACTGAGACATTTTTCCAGACCTGATTCTGTGGCCTAATGGCAGCTGGAGGCTTCTGCACTACAGAACACACTAACACACTAACACACCAACACAACACACACACACACACACACACACACACACACCGTCACTACCACACACCAACACACACACAAACACCCACACAAACACACACACGCTCTTGCACGGGCTGGATTCAGACAGTGTAAGGGCTGCTTTTTATGGCTTCAGAACATTAGGTCATGACCCCAACCAAAAAGCCATAGCTATTATCAATGTGGGAGTAAGGCCACATTTTCATTTTTTTATTTGGTGACAGGTAGACTTTTCATCCAGCCTGCTGTGATGTGATCCTTTCAGTGTCTGCGTGTTTAAGATCAAATGTTTAGGGATGAATTCGACCAATCAAAATTGTTGGACTGAAACTGTGACTACTCTTCAACCAGTTGATTGATTGAAAAGAAAATCTGTCCATGTTTTTTCTAAATTAACTAAATTTGCTGCAGTGCACGGCACACTCTCAACTTAAAAAAAAAAAACTGCTGCAGCATTTTAAATAATTTAAGGTAGTTATTTAATGCTCAAATGATAAGTGTGCACTTGTCCATATTTATATGACGGCTGAAAATAGGTCTTTCTTAACCACTGATACCAGAACATGTTTGGTTGCATGAGAGCACATCGCCCATCCAGACATCCTGGAGAAGTAAGCCCTTTAAAATGTGCTACGTCTGTTATCATGTGATCGTTGTGTCATGGCTTTTTGAGTTATGAGCATATTTATCCTAACACGTGAATGATCCTCTGGTACATTGGTGCATTTCATCTGTTTTGCAGCAGATCAGTTCACGCAGCCTCTGTCACTAGGGTGGAGATCTGATGGTAAAGGCTCGAGTGTCCCTTGGTTGACCCTGACAGTGCAGTGCCCCCTACCCCCTCCACCCTCCGTTCTATCTCCTCCGCCTCTCCTGTGCTTCTCCATCAGCCTCTCTGAGGTTACTCTTGGCCAACTCTGGCCACCTGATTAAGGGATTAGTGGGGCTGATGGTTGTCAGTGTCCCCCACATGCTGGCTACTACCAATAAAGCAGACACCTGGACCTCAGGGAGGAGGCAAGGGGCTGGTAGCACGTATTTCATGCACATAAACACAGGAGTGTATGCATACACATGGATTTAGTAAATTCAGTTTTAATGCAGGACCAGTGTTTGTCTCACGTTGGCCTTTTTGACCAGACGGATAAAGAATAAGAGGAGAGGTGGCAGGGTTAGCCCAGGTCTTTTATTGCCCTCCTGTCTTTCTCTCCTGCTCCTGTAGCCTCCCCCACGCCTCCCACTGCTCCTGATGTCCTGCCAAATTTGTATATCCCTTTAATCGTGTGAGTCGCCATGTCAGCAGCACTGTATAAACCCCACTGCTTTGTCTTGCTTCTGTTTGTCATCACACCGAGACTCTGCCTCCTGCCATCACTCTGGTCAAAGATCAGCTATCTTGGAATTGCAGATGCTTAAGGATGTCCCAATGTTGTTCTTTTTTGGGGGTTTTGTTGTTGTTTTTGTGTCTTGGATATAAGTTACTTATTTATTTTTCCTCATTATGCAGCTGCACAGTAAAAACCTGCTGTAAAATGAACTCAGAAGTACATTTAATCTGGTAAATATAGCAATCAAGACCACTGGAGAGCTTGTGACACTGAAATAGCTCGGTGTAACCCCAGTTTCTTCATATTTTTCTTTAAACATCCATGGATGGAATTTGAGTCTAGATCAGTTCAGGACATTCCTAACAGCTGCCATCTCCCTCATGACTATTTTTAGCTGCTCCCTTCTTTAAACTTGCACGAGAAACAAGTCATTGGTTGCTTTAGCATTTTGCATCATTGATTGCGAGATGTTGGGGAGGGGAGCACATTACACGTGTCATCATAAACAGAGAGGCATTGCTTCCTAGGTAACATTTAAAGGGTTTTACTGTCTCTGTTGCTTGCCTCAGTAAACCTACATGGACTGCTGTCCTCAAGCGACAGCATGACCTCCCGCTGCCCTCTTGCCCTCATAATCACACAGCTAGATGCTAACCGGCTCAGCTCAGCTTTAGAGCCAGTGCTCTCATGCTTTGGCTGTTATTCGGATTTCCGCTGGTTTAGATTTAATTCCATTCATGCAACATCTGTAAACACGCATGCAGGATGCTTAATTTACTTGGACCTGAAGGGAGAGTTTGAGTGTTTTGTTCTGGTGAGATGGTGAAATTTGAATTAACTAAATGTTTTTTCCCCTTTTTAAAGAAGTTTAAACTGAAGTCTTACTTGATTCTTTTAAAACGGCATGCCCCCCTGCTGGGGTTTAGGGTCTCTGTGGGGGTAGGATGGGCAGAAGGGATGGGTGGGGTATGGAGTGAATCTCGGTTAAGTGAATGTGATTCAGGCAGGGAAAATAAACTAGAATTTCATAATGTAATCATGCTGATCATTACAAATCTATTTGGATTTCTTTTTTTTTTTTTTTTAATCGTTAGTGATCGACAACAATTGAAGTGAGTGGTGTAAACCTTTTTTGTTTTTGCCTTCTGAAGTCAGGAAATGTCAGGAAATGCCAGGATCGCTGATTTAACTTAGTATGTTCAAAGATAGAAGAGGGAGGGTTTTACTTTTCTTAAAATAGACTTTGCTTAAACAGAGTAATCACGTCTGTTAGGTAATTTTAGAGGAAAAACGTGCCAAATGAAGCACTTTCATCAGCAATTACACCGTTCTGTTGTCAGGTTTACTTGAAAAAGTGCAGTGTAATATTATACTGCGCTAAGTCTAGACAAATTAACAATAGAGAGTTTTATAAAATGTTCAATAAGGATGGATTAATTGGAATACAAGAACAAGGGCCATCAATTATAATTAGTTTAAGGACCCGGGTCTGATTGGCTGGGGGAATGCAGGCAAACAGGACAGGTGTAGTGATGTTAAAATCTGAAATAAGGCGAGGTGTGGAAAAATGGAAATGATCATGAAATTTGAGGATGAATAATGTTATTCAAGAGGAATGAGGGACTGTTCTTTTGTTTTTGTTTTTAAGGAAAGTTTTACTTTACTGGGCTTCCTGAAATGATCAGAGGTAATTGGATGATTGGATGAACCTGCTACAGTAACTATACATGTATATATGAATCATTATGAGGGGTCGTAACTCCAAAACTGACTGGAACCAATGGTTTAATGTAAATGGCGTACTGTATGTTTCTGTTTAATCTTAAAAATTCATTAAGTATGCACTAATGTAGTAAAAATATACAATAATAATTGTAATAATACTGCTAATTTTTCTTATTAAGTTATTGCTCAGGGTTTTCTGTGGTTTCGGTATCACAGTAAGCTAGAGTGAAATCTTTACCTACAAATATTTGGGTGTGCTGGTTGAATCTCTTTGAAGAAACCCTAATAATTGCTCCTTGTTTGCTTATTTTCCACAGAGAACAACAAAGATGCCCAATACCAGAAGGTGAAGGTAAAGGCAGAACCCATGGAGGTGGACCCGCCACCTGCAGACCTCACCCCACCTGCCTCCCACATGCTAGCCTTCAGCACTTTAGGGGCGAGTGAAAAGAGCGAGCCAATGAGTAACCTCCACGAGACGTTGGCATGCCCCCAGAAAGATCTCTTCTCGCAAGACATATCGGTCAAAATGGCCTCTGAACTATTGTTTAAATTGTCAGGTATGTTACCTCAGGCTGGTCACTCACTGTTTACTGAGCCATAGAAGATCTACCACACACACACACACACACACACACACACACACACACACACACACACACACACACACACACAGGAGCATCATGTTCTTTTTTTTCTCCCCTCAGCACTCTGGTGTAAACCTTGGACGGTTTGTGATATTTGACCATAAAACCTACATGTTTCCATTTCCATCCTCTGGTGGCTCTGTAGTAAAGTCAGGATGTAATGACTTCCTGCTTTTTACCTGTATGGCCATGAAAGTGACATTGAAGCAGCAGACAGCTGTTTGTATTGCTAGATGAAGACAGAGCACTGACGTGTATTCATGGCCCCCCAGAGAAAAACCAGGTGTGTGCATGTGTGTATGTGAGAGATGAGGTTTGTAGCCCTGGGCTGGGACCCAGGGCTCTATCCAGGTTCTGATTGCATCTCTTAAATGCTGTACAGAGACACAAGCTTGTGTAAATCTTTCTTTTTCCTTTTTTTTTTTTTTAAATTCTTTTTTGCTCGTCTTGCTCTCACACATATTCACAAATTCACACATTGCCAATCGTTCTTTCCCACACACTCCTGCACACCTTTACACACTCACACAAGGCCCCATGGGGAGTGGTGTCTGCACAAATGCCCCCTCTTCCCTTCTCTCTCTCTCTCTCTCTCTCTCTCTCTCTCTCTCTCTCTCTCTCTC
>NW_024582552.1:33340-139192 GCF_018398535.1 Haplochromis burtoni | reverse complement strand
CTCTCTCTCTCTCTCTCTCTCTCTCTCTCTCTCGACTCGTTTTCAGACATGCCGGCTCAAGCACACTTGGCTGCACACGCTCTCCCCCTGCACTTCCTCTCCCTCCCTCCTTCCTTCTCTCCCTTTACATTTCTCCCGTGCGGCATCTCCATGGCAACGCGGAAAGAGACCTCTGTCCTTGGCGAGCAGTGTGACGGAATAGGGTGTTTTGGGTAGGGGGTGGGTTTTGGTAGTGGTGGTGGTGGGTTGTAGCAAAGGCGGGGGGTGGCTGAGGATAAGGAGGGTAGGGAGGGCAGCGGGGGTACGGAGTATGCCCACCCAGGGAGGCCAGGCCATCACTAGCCTGGCAACAGCGACGACCGCCCGCCTTAGAACTGGGCTTGAATGTGAGGGGGACTGGAACAGAGTGGGCTGCTGTCACACAATGAGCAATCAATATGAATTACCCAGAGCAGTAGGACCTCAGAGACACATCAGTAGCAAGGTCGCTCTGAACACCGAGATGATTGCAGCTTTGAAATTCACTTCAATGCGTTGCCTTGAAACTCACACATATGGCTCCGTTCTCAGGCATTTTGTATAGTGCTCTTTACTGCCAAATACTGAAACCCCCATGATCCGTCCGCACATTTGCTGGGCACCTAGTGTCCAACTTGATAATTCTTGCTTTACTTTTAAGAGATTTCCTGTACTGTAGTGCTGTAGGATTCTCAAGGTTTTGATTTTTTTTTTTTTCTTTTAAGGAGGGGAAAAAAAGAATCTTTGCTCTTTTAGTACATTTATATTGATATTTCTTATTACTAAACAGTTTCTCGGTGGGGAAAAAAATTAATAGCACCTTGCTGTGTTTGTGGGCGAGGGGCTTTTTACAATTTGGGGCAAATAAATATTTGCCAGTTTAAAGAGTTTACTTTGTCACCCAGTTCTCAGTGTATTAAACTGCCTATTTACAGATGGGTAAAACATTAGAGGATAAAGCTGAACCATTAACCTCCAACAGTGAGCTGTTACACTGTGGGGGGCTTTCTGGGTTTACTTGTCCCCTCAGACTCATGTGTAAATGCATAACTTATTCTGTGGTCTCATTGTTGCACTGATGAGGCATTAGCAGGTTCGTACAGCGTGACGGTGCCTGCATCCATTGGGCAAGAGGTGGTCACTGAATGGTTGGTTACAGATGGAAGTGTTGTGAGTCACATTCTGTGAACTTTCCATGCAGCAAATCTCAATTGAGTTGAACACCGGAGGAAGACTTTGGTGTGGAATGTGTGCATACAGTGTAATACAGTCGAATATTAAACATTCCCATCGTTTTCAACCTTCATGTTATTGAAGGTGATTCAGCTCTTGTGCTGTGGTTTGAGTCCATAGGTGCAAGAGTAGTGGTGTTGATTTAGATACTAAAATGTTGACAGTTTTTGTTTTTTTCCCCCCCTACATTATCATACAAGAGCATGACCGTACACCAACACATGTGTCATCTGGGTAGGCTAATGCATATCTGGGCAGCCGTGCACATTGTTATTTTTAATTTTTTTAAATGCTTGCAAATTGGTGTTGTTGGGCGAGCTCGTGGCGCAAAGGTCAGCAGACCCGCTGGAGAAACTCCCACTAATCCAGATGGCCAGTGGCCTCCCTACTGGCTGTGGCAAACCTGCACTTTACGTGAGCATAGCTTAACTTGGCAGTCTGGCCATAAGTTCACTTGGCGTTGTCCTGATTGTGTCACAACCGATCAAGAAGGAAAGTTAGGACAGCGCTGTTTAATTATTCATCCAATGGCTTGATCTGTGTGATTCCTCTGAATAGCAGCTCATGTGTCAAACTAAGATTGTCTGGGATGTTGGATAAATCTCTGCACATGTTTCATCTCTGTGTCACTGTCAGACAGCGACTTACGACCCACGGGGCGTTTTAGGAAACTTGCCGACTAACACTGAGCCTAAATGGACAGCTTGTCACCGGTCCCTCAAATTTGAGCACAGTGGTTTGACAGAATAGATATCTAAACGTATGGTTTATTGTTTTTCTCTCCAGAAAAAGTCAGCAAAGCCAACAACCACAAAGACAGTAACATGGTGGGGATAAACAGGTAAGTCTGTAAATAGACTGTAAATACACGTGTTTTTGTTCAGTGTCTGATCAGTAATTACATGGCTTGAATATTGGGTTGGTTTGATGGCCGTGTAAGTAGGCTGTGTGATTTATTTCATGTCTCTCCATTTCAGTCCATTTCTGGACGAGTGCTTCAGACAATCACCCTTTAACTCGCGCTCCAAGAGCACTTCGCCCGCAGAGGCCAGCTCCTCTACCAGGGTACCATTCAACGGTGAGACACGTTACCGACACACACTGTGGGCCAACATCATCACGGGGAAACACGGACATGTAGATAAAAGTTAAAGATGCGGGATTCGAGTTCTAGTGTTTTCAATTAGACCTAAAGACAAATTTAAAAATGATAATTTATATGGAATTTAAATAATTGATCACATAAAGAAAAGTAATTTGCTTATTGATCGAGAATGAAAATCATTGTGGCCTCAGCTAAAAAAAAAAAAAAATCAGTGAATTGATCGGGTGTCTTTGTGTTTTGTTACGAGAGAAACTGGACTAAAAAAAGTCCTCCGCAGCTCGACAAAATATGAGACTTAATTAACTGCCAGCACTCGGTATCGCTGCATCATTCATGGTCTTTAAAGGTTCCAAGTCTTCATGTTGTTCTCGCTACAGCTTCGGGAAATAATTGATAATGTGGAGTTGCTCATTACCTGCTTTCTTACAATATACAGTATGTCCACAGATTAATACTCTTCGTGTGAATACAGCACACTCACACACACACACACACACACACACTGTGGTTAAACCACTCCTCTCACCTTTTCATATATAGAGCTGCTTCAGGCCCTTCTGAACTCTCGCACATTTCCCCAACCTGAAGGCTCTGCTCAGGGCATCCCCTCTCTTCCCCTCTTTCCTGGCATCTCAGAACTTCCCTCCTTGTTCCTTTGGCAGTAAGAGATCCAGAGGTTAATTAGCTTGTGCCAGCTTTGCCTGTCCCTCTGCCAGTTAATGAAAATCTGATTGGCTTCTGGGTGTCAAGAGTGTCCTGAAAGTTAATTCGCCCAGCCCACCTCCCCCTTTCCCTTGTGTGTTTAAGCTTCACATTCAGCCTCTGCTGCCTTTTCTCTCTCTCTCTGTCTTTTTTCTTTCTTTTACAGTTGTACCATTTCTCTTTCCTCCCTCATTCATTGTGTCCGCGTTTTATTGCGTCTCCATTGCCTTCGATCGGTAAGTTTGCCCACCGCAGCTGTAGGGAGGCAGACCTTTAAACATATTTTCAGTTCATTGGTCGGTGAACTGCCATCTTTTCCCTGCCACTTTGTGCCACCTTTCCTTTATAGCGCAGATGTCACTGTGCGGTTTTGATCCTGCGTCAGCTGTCAAAGGCATACCTCGAGTCTTTGTTTAGCACTCCTGTGTAATATAATGATTATACATTCCACTGGACTCCACTTTGTTAAATACAAATAACTTTTATAATGTAAGTTATAAATAGAAGTGTATAGGCGAAGACAGTACTTTCCTGGAAAATGCTGCCATTCAGCTGCTGTGGCCATGAGAAGACAAAAAGAAAAGATGTGCCGCAACTTATAAAAGGTGATCAGTGTGTTTTTGTTTTGTTTTTTAAGTCTTTAGTTTGCCCACAGTCAGAGAGTTTCACTAAATACCAGAGATGTAAAGTTTTCTGTTTTTCTGTTTTAATTTAGTCTTTTCATAAAATTCCTCAAATTTTGGTTCTTTTGGGGTTTTTCCCTATAAAAATATGTAAAAACCAATGAGCAGAAAATGACAGCTTACCAGTATGAACAAATGTCTTTAATTCTTTTGTTTGTTACTAACATGACTTGGTTTTAAATTTTAATATTTTTTTTAAATTAATTTTTTAATTTGAGTGTTTAATCTGATCCAATCAACAGCTAAAATTCCAAAATTAGGTTGGTTTTTTTTTTTTTTGTTTGTTTGTTTTTTGAAGATGGACTTATTCTGTTTGTAGATCCCAACTTAGACATACTATGGTCCGGTCACACTATTGGGAAAACAGTGGTTAGAGACCGCGTGGTTGCTTCAAAGATGGGGGCAGAGTCTGTGACGGCTCGCTGTCAGTTGTCATCTTCAGAGCAACTTTGTTGCATCAAAACTGCAAATAAAACCAAGGCAGCTCTCAGGTTAAAATTGAATGAGGTCAAACCAGCTCTTATATCCAATTGCAAACTGTAATACAGTCTTTAACTGTAATAGACACAAAAGAATAAAAATCACAAAACTGTTGCATGTACATACACAAACTCAGGTTAACCGCTTACACATCATAGGTTTGAAACAGAAATTCCTCCATAGACAGTGATGTACTTGCTACAAGACGGTGACTTAACTGCAAAATGATACCTGCACTCTGCAACCTTACTTATATAGAAATATAACCAGCTGAGTCGATTCCCTCTGTTGGAAGAAGATGAGTTGCGCCTGAGCGTGCAGTCTGATTCAGATTAATTGCAACATGTTCGCAATCTGTCTGCGTTTAGAAATTAAAAGGAAGTTACTTGCAAACCTCCAATCTGAGTTATTGCATCCAGTTCAAGTTGAACACAGCTGTTTGATACAGGTTGCCTCTCACAAGGCGAGCCATGCAGTCGCCTTGCAATCCAAAGTCATTATCCAGACTTGTAAGGAGGTGACTGAGCCTTTAAACAGCTAGTTGATATCTTATTTGATGTCAGTGTAAGATAACGATTTTTCTATGAAAACCTGCATTTTCAATTTCACGTGTGCGTGCAGTTTATCCAAACCAGTTGAAATTTCACTTGATCATTTTTAATCAGTATAGATCCTCCGGCTTAATATATAGTGTTCAAAAATTAAGGACTACGCTAAAGCACACTTGAAATAATCAAGTTGAAAATCATGACGGACAAAAGACCGGATTCAAAATTACACCAAAAATCAAAATGAAATTGTTCCAGTATTTTTATTTATTTATTTTTTTTTAATGGCTGCACTATTGTTGTCATCTACAAACTACACTTTAATTTGTCCGTCCACCCCCTGGAAAAACAAACAAAAAAAATCCATAAAAGAACTTAAAACCAGACTGTGAACTGCATAACAGGCGACATAACGGCTTCAGCAGAGCGTCTGTAGCACAAAAATGCTCTCCATTATGAAGCAGCTAATGGAGCAGCTATCATGCAGAGATGAAGCTGAAAAGTGTGAGCATTTCCCTTTAAGCAAGAAAGAGAGAATAAATGAGTAGGAGTTAGTGTGATACCAGTGTGACTTGAGGAGTTCGCTGTCTCCTCCCTCCAGTCTGGGGTTTAACACAATCCTTCATTTCTTGTTTGCGTCCCTCTCTTCTGCTCTAATAGCACTAATTAAACCATTAACCACTTGAAGGCCCCTACACCCTAATTGGCTTAATCATCAGTGTGTATGCCGGGTCATGGCCTTGAGCCTCTGCTGTCTGGATTCTCATCACTCTGTGTGACCAAAACCATCCCCGAGTCTCACTTGTGTGAGTCAGGACAAGTTAATGCTTTCATGGGGTATACTTTAGCTTTAAGACATAATAAAGATTAGGATTTGTACAATAGGTCACAAACTGCGAATGAGTTTAAAAACCGATAGATGCAGGTAGATTCCAGCTAATGCAGGATGTCACCTTGAGGACTTTTACTGTGTTTATGCGTGTGAAGAAACACAAAGTCACTCGTTATTAACGTCACTAATGGTAGGTGTTGCTTGACACAGACCTGCATGCATTTACCATCGTATTCCAGCCTCGTTCATCCTTCTCTGCAGCAGAGCGGTGAACGGGAAACAAGTATGATTACACATGTTCTCCCCTTTTTTTTTCTTTCTTTTTTTTTTAATTGATTAAAGGTAATTAAATTCACAATGGGTTTCATGTTGTTTCAACATGTGACACCTTGCCTTTAATTCTGTTTCAAATTAGTTTGTTTTTTTTGTTTTTTTTTAAAGGTCCAAACGAGTTCCAGACTGTTCTTTTAATCTATTTTTTACTTGCAGTCCCAAACCCAAAGCGACATTTTCGGATGTTTTCACATTGTCTGATCAGCAATCCAGAACTTTCCTACCAGAGGATATTTGACATTTCTGCATGTTAATCAATTTAAATGTTCATTCAGACAGTTTGACCTCCAGTTTAAAAACGATCTGGATGAATCAAGAAACTCAATCTGTAGTCAACTCCTTGAATCTTGAACACTTCCTTAGAAATACTGTCAAATCGTTATTTCACGAGTGGTTCAAGGTAGGAGAATTTTTTTTTTTTTTGGCTTGAATCAAGTTTTATAAAAGTAATTGTTTTGATAGAATTTTGTATCTGTTGTCTGGATGCATCTATTGTCTGGATTCCTAGCCGACACTTATTTCTCTGCAGAAAAGTCGAGCTGACTGTGCGTGATCTTGCTTTGACAGTTCCGAAACTCTGCGAGGAGACGGTGTGACGCAGATGACAGAACATGAACAAAGATATGCTAGATAAATTCAGTAGTTTGCATATGGAGGCTAGAGAGGCGATTTTTAAATGCGTGAAGCTGTGTGAGTCACTGCAGCAGCAGTGAAATGTCCTTTCACACCAACATCTGTTCTTTACCAGTTGCCACTAAACATGCCCCCAAAATGCCACAAAACAATCTTTGCTTTTTTTCCCTCATTGTGGTATTCAAACCCACACGAGTAGCTCATCGGCTGGCTAGACGGTATGTTTTAGGACAGCCTTTAAAAAAAATATTAAAAAAAAAGTGATAGCGAGCAGTTGTTAAATATCAACAGTGGACTGAAGTGCACTGATTTCCATCTGCAAAGAATCTAACTCTGAGCTAGTGGGAGGAATGAGCAGCATTTTTTCCTTTTCTTTATCGTCATTTAAAAAAAAAGAGACTAAAGAATTTTTAAAGATGCCTTTTTCACCTTTTAATGTCTTGCACATAGAAAGGTTTTGGCCAAGGCTACCTGTGTAGCCTGTTCCCTGAACAGCATAGACATTTGTAAATAAAATTTCTGCCTTCATTCATGGTAGTTGTACACCACAATGGGGTAAAAAAAAAGTGCTACATGCTTTTGCGTTTGTGAATTACTCCTTGCTCTATTCATATGGTGGGGGTTAGTTCAAAGCTGTAACTTCTATTCTTCAGCGTCTGTCAAAGCAAGTGAAAATTCTCAGTGTTATTCTTTTTATGTCTTTCCTTCCATCCTCTCCCAAATGAAAGAGGTGAAATACAGCGAGGAGAGTTACAGTGGTGTGCTTGTGCTGCAGGCTTCAGAGCAAAGGACTTGTGCTTGCCGTTGACATTAAGAATGCATTTAGACTGCATCCCACCTGCAGGCTAAACAATGAGCATCTGTCAAATGGTGGCAGACAGGTTTCACTCTCGTGGGTTAGCAAATTAGCCCGCGGTGTATCAGTCGTCTGCTGTTCAGACGAAGGGAATTAAGACTTTTTCATATTTATATGCCTGAAAATGTTTTGATTATGGGGCATATTTTCTCAAACAAGCCTTTTTTACCTTCCAAGCTTTTGGCTGTCGAACAGATTTTACCTTACAATCATCAAAAACGTGAACACAGATTATAATTAAAATGCATTCGTAAAGAAGGAACTAACGAAACATGTCACCATTCTGTTTCATTTGCCCCGTTTCTTGTCCTGGTGGGTGATGGGTAGGCACACACAGGCACCTTTATGAATGTGAAACTATGTGAAATTATTACATTAGATTAGAAAATGTTTATGTACCCTTTTAAGAGCCAAATACTGTGACCACCCCTGCTTAACACACCTTTTGGATGCTGTAAGTGTCGTGTAGTATCTGGTCCCAAGATGGTTGCAGCAAATCCTTTTAATTCAATTCAAGTTTATTTATATTGTGCCAATTCTTAACAATTGCCTCAAGTGCTTTACACTGTAAGGTAAAGACCCTACAGTATTATGGAGAAAAAAAACCCATGAGCGAACATTTGGCAACAGTGGGAAGAAAAAACTTATTTTTAACAGGAAGGAACCTTCAGCAGAACCAGGCTCTGTGACGGCTATCCTGCACATCTGGTTAGAGCATAAGCTTATTGCAGCATAACTATCCAGACCTATAAGCTTTATCAAAAAGGAAACTTTTAAGCCTAATCCTACAAGTAGAGAGGGTGTCTGTCTCCAAAATCCACCCTGGGAGTTGGTTCTACAGGCAAGTGGCCTGATAGCTGAAGGCTCTGCCTCCCATTTTACTTTCAAAAACTCTTTGAATTACAACCAAGCTGAAGGTCTGAGAGCGAAGAGCTCTGTTAGGATAAGTCTTTAAGATATGACAGCGCCTGATTTTTCAAGACTTTATATGTGAGGAGAAGGATTTTAAATTAAATTCTGGATTTAACAGGGAGCCAGTGTAAGACGTTTGAGTTGGAGCGCGCATTGTTGGACTCGGCTGAGTCTTGTTCAAGCGTGTCCCCTTTAAAGCACCTTGAGGCAACTGTTTTTGTTATTTGGAGCTATATAAATCAAATTGCATTGAATTAAATTTTATTAAAAGCCTGTCAGCATTATACTTTAAGCTGTCAAGAGATTTTTTTTTTTAAACCCAATTGTCGCGCCATGGTCACTTGGTCACTGTTAAAGTTGAGAAACTTTGACTCTTATCTGATGACTCTTAGGGACATGGGCCATGTTTTGGAGCTGCTGCTGTACCCAGAGAATATATGGGCCAAGAATTTTGCTCAGATGTAGTTGTTACTACAAACTGCATTCAAAAAGCTTCCTGTACCACAGTCTGGATATTCACTTTCAAATGTGCAATTATAAGGATAATTCAGTACACCAGATCATGTTTCCTGCATTCAGTAAATTGACCTGCACATGCTGCTGTTATGAAATATCCAACATTGTTTGTTTCACTGTGGAGTGAGAATAATGTTTTGGCTCATCAGGGTAAATTTCAGGACGGCTTAGATTATGTCAGCTGGATGCAGGAGGGCAAAAAATGGCTGGCATTGTTCTGTCCACAGTTCAAAAATAAACCTTACATATTTAAATTCACTAATAAGTATGAAAATTACAGTGTACACGCAAGATGTACTGCTGCTGTTTATCCTGCTGGGCTGCTCTTATTACTTTCTGCCTGTCCTGTGGAAAAAAAAAAAACGGCCTGGCTGCTAGGTCAATAATTATTAGATCCTGTCCTCAAAGAAAGCAAAGAAGCAGATTTCTTCAAATGTGAAAATATTTCTCAACGAAAATATGAACGGATGAGTGTGCCTCGATAAAGCTGCGTCACTGGTCTGAGGAGGGAAGTAACTGGGGCATCGTAGCGGGCTAATGTTGAAGCCTCATATCCCACCTGACAATAGATTATTGAATAAAAAGAAAATGCTTAAAACAGACGAGGAAAGCAAAGGTTACCCAATAATCCAGAGAACACTGTGGTTAGTAGAAGCTCACTTAGCACAGCAGTGCATGTAGAGCGTAAGTAACTTTGGCTGAGTTACAGCAGTCTGCAGTCGTTTCTGTAGCTGGCAGCAAATGATGGGAACGGTTTTCTCCGTGTGTGTGCACGTGTGTGTTCTAGACTCGGAAAAGGATGACGGAGAGCTGGGAAATGGGATCGCCCAGTGGAGATTAAACGAACAGCTCTTCCCCTGTCCCATTTGTGGCAAGGTGTTTGGTCGACAGCAGACCCTTTCTAGACACCTCTCCCTGCACACAGGTAAGTCACCGCCAGCATGCTGTGACGTCTTCTCCGTTCAAGTGCAGGCATTAGGTATTCACCTGTGTTGTTGATGCTGCCCACAGTAAATAAATAAGGTTGACTAGACTAGATTACCCTTCCTTTAAAGAGATTACTACCATGATTAGTCTCACTGGGAAAACTGCCCGTCTAATTACCCAGCTAGAAGGATGCCACGGAGTATACACACACACACCCACACCCCAGTAATTCTGATCCTGCTACGATTGGTTAGCTCTTTCACTTTCTCTCTGGGAGTCTGCCTCACTCCCTCGTGTCCTGATTACCCTGTGTTTTTCAGACTCGGCCCGCCTTTGCACCCCATCGATTCATTCTACCCCATCGCCGTCTTCCACAACTCTCCACTCTCCTCATTCCTTATTGGTTAAAAATGAATTAATAAATAAATAAAATGATTCTCCTGTTTGTAAAGTTTTCGTCTGTTCAGGATTAGTAACGAATAACTATACACACACAAAGTGCACAAATGGAGACTAGTGTACAAAATGCCCCCACACAATTGGACATGCTCTCACATTTAGCGTGCACACACTGCACGACATGCACGCTCACCATCTGAGAGTGTTGGCTGTGAACAGCTTGGCCACACCACGGAGAGCAGAAGCAGGGGCATATGTCAGTGTGATGGTCTTTTTGGTTTCCCCGGCGACATAAAGGTTGCCTGGCTTCGTGTCCTTGGGGCAAATGGCGTATGTGTGTGCGCGCGCGTGTGTCTTTGTGTAAGCATGTGCGTGTTTGAGCTGGATGTGCTGTTATGTTAATTTGTTTTCAGATAAAGAGAAGTGTGTTTTTGCGTGGATTTCATAGCGCTCGCAAATTATTGGGAGATGATGTTCATGTGTGCCTGTTGTTGGTTTTTTTTGTTTGTTTGTTTTGTTTTTTTAAAACATCTTGTGGTATCTACATGTTTTTCCCAGAAATCTGGGGATCAGGTTTACAGTTGGGGTCGGGCGAAGGTGAGGCAGGGTTAAGCGTTAAGTAATTAGGTTTAGGCTTGCTTTAAAAGCTCGGAGGCTGAGCGCAACTTAATGAAATATCATTTGAGGTGATGTTTACAGTAACCCAGGGTCGTGTGTGTCTGTGTGTGTGTCTTTCCTTGCAGAAGAGAGGAAGTACAAGTGTCACCTGTGTCCTTATGCAGCCAAGTGCAGGGCTAACCTCAATCAGCACCTGACCATCCACTCTGTCAAGCTGGTCAACACAGATGCTGAGCAGATTGTCAGCGCTGTTACAGCCGACTCCACCGAGCGCAAGAACTGCCCGTACTACTACAGGTAGGACCACGTGTTACCACCACACCTGCTGAGGACATCTCAAGCCAGTACCACATAGTAGATTTAGGCTTTTTAAAAAAAAATATATATATATATATTTATTTCTCTGATGCACAATTACACCCTCTCTCTGCCACTGCTACATGTTAAAGGTTTGTTTTCATTTTATCTGAAACATGCTCGTTCGCCTTCTTGCTAAAGGTTCAGATGAGGAGATGAAGTAGATCTGCTCTTGTGTCTGTGCTTTTCACATGAACCAAGACCCAGTGAACAGTTGTGCAAAAGTCCCACATTTCCTTATGTTTTGCTGGGAAGCTGAGAAATGAGTGTTGCAGAAATATGTTAGCGATACATGGAAATACAATATAAAAAACAAAACAGAGTTTGAAATCCTAACAAGCTTGAGAAAGTCAACATTTGGTGTGACCACCTTTATTCTTCAAAACAGCCTGAACTCTCTTAGCAGGTTTTCCTCTGACTTCTTTAAGTAGTCTTCAGGATTAGTTCTCCAGGTTTCTTGAAGGATAATCAAAGCTCTTCTCTGGATGTTGGCTGCCTTTTGTTCTTTTCTCTGTCAAGATGATCCCACCCTGCTTCAATAATGTCGCGTTCTGGGCTCTGGGGAGGCCAATCCATGACTGATGGTGTTCCACTGCATGTGTGTTTGTGTTTTTGTTTTGTTTTTAAATCCAGGATGCTGGACACTTTCCTGTGCTCATAATTCCGTCATTTTTCACAAGACCCCCAACAACCCTGGCTGAAATCCAGCCCCAAACCATGACACAGTGTCCACGGTGTTTTACAGATGACTGTAGGCACTCACTTGTTGTATTTTTCAGTCCAATTCGTGTTTAATGTGGAACACTTCAGCTTTTTCTCTTCCTTAAGAATGACTTCTTCCAACCTTCCACTGAGACCATTTGTGATGTAGCTTCAGTGAACAGTAGATGGATATCAGCTAAAGGGCCAGATGCATCTGTCTGGTCCTGTGTCGGGTCTTTGCTGTTTTTGTTTGTTTTTCTATTTTTTCTGGATCTTTTAAGGATGTCTAAAATTGCTGTCCATAAATCAATTTATGATTGATAGTTTTTATTTGATTTGTTTTGTTTGTTAGCCCTGCTATCTTCTTTTCTCCTCCTTGTCCAGTTTTGTAAAAAAAAAAAATTAAGGACATACTGGACACCAAATTAAGAATCAAGCTTTTGGGGAATCATCTTGTTGGTATAAAAATGGTCTTTTTTGCATTTTTGTAGATTCAGCTATTTGTGTGACAGGCTGCTAGTTAGGACCTGAATCAAGTATTTAAAATTGGTTCATCCCTTCAGTTAGGTGCCCTTTTTCTAATTAATTAATTTGTTTTTTTGCTATTGCACAACAACACTTTAAAATAAATTAAAATAGGTCTTGTTCCTTGGAAGCAAAACATAAAGTACAGTAGCTTAGCATAAAGAGTGGTGTGGCTTTTTTGGAGGACAACAAACAAACTCAATTGTGGGGTTTTTATTATATATATTTAAAAATAAACAGCTACTCTGTTCTGGTAAAACAGCTTGGATTTTGATTTGTGAGCAGCTTGGTTGAACAAACAGAGCTTAGCTAATCATCTCTTCTTTCTGTAAATGTCTGCAAAAAAATCTAACTGGATGAATTTCCAAGATGTAACTGGACACTTTAATGTGTCCAATGTCTTTTAAAATAGGTCAGTGTCACTATTTCTGAATTGTATGTTATCTTCAGCAGTCTTTATCACGTTGAGAGGAATGTAGCTACAACATACCATTTGGCAGTTCTTGCAGGGAAAATCTAACACTGAAGCGGCCCGTCGGCCTCCTCTCATTCTCACCCTCTTCCTCCTTCTTCCTCTCTGTTCTCTGTCCAGCTGCCATGTGTGTGGTTTCCAGACGGAGCTGAATGCCCAGTTTGTCAGCCACATGTCGCTCCATGTGGACAAGGAGCAGTGGATGTTCTCGCTCTGCTGCAGCGTCTGTGACTATGTGTGCATGGAGGAGACCGACATGAGGAACCACATCAGCACTGGGCACACAGGTACAGATAGCTGGCCTGACTTTTGGTGGTGACAGCACTGATGAGAGAGTCTTTGATTTTTATTTTTGTTTGATTGTTTGTATGTGTATTGTTGGAGTGAGCTGATGATCAGTTTATGGAAGAAAATGTTAGGAAAGTTCTGCAAAAAGAAAAAATACGCTCCAACTCATCAGCAAAGCATCAAATATTCACACAATTTGCTTTTTGTTTTGTTTTTTTTCTGTTTTTCCTAAACAGAAAAAGCTCACCCTCTGGCGAGGCTGAAATATTAGACTTTACTGTTTCAGCCTCCTGCTCTGTCTCATTAGCTGTTGGAAGGCTAATGTTAGCTGCGTGTTAGCATACTGCTGCCACGCTACTCGCAGCTTTTTGAATGATTCACATTTCACCGTTTCCCTCCTCGTCTGCTCTCCTCGCGTCTAGTCCCACCCACAAGAGGACGCAAGGAGTCCAGGCAAAAAGCGTCCTTGAATCTGAACCTCATTTTTAAAGCGACTGGTTATGTGTGACATGTGGCAGAGATGCTTGGCCTTCCCGCTGTTACACTGTTACAGCCTACTGTTGGATAGCAGATGTCAGATGAGACTACCGGCGTTCAGGAAGAGCTTTTATATTTCAACTTAATAACTCAACATTTCATGTTATTTTCTTATTACTTTGAATCTTGTATTTAATTAAAAAAACAAAACACTTTTGGCTTCTGAATGGCAAAAAAATGACTTGAATTGATGAATTTCTTTTCAGCAGCAGAAACAAGCTTCTCATAGATGCACTTAATGGATAAGGAGGAAGACTTAGTTGTAGAGTCCTCCTCATACCATGGGCCAGATTTACTAAAGGGGGGGAAGGCGCTATACTCCTGTGGTTAGTTTTACGGGTGATTTACAGATGTTGCGCTCTAAATCACTTGCGTCTTTTTTTGAATATCGAGCGCGAAACATGTCTTTTTTCCATCTGAAATGTTGGTGTAATTGGCAGTAAATCAAAGTTTTTGTGCATGATTTAAATATTCCCCTCCAGATATTATAGAAAGGAACTAAAAGAAATACAAATATAATAGGCACAATCTTGTTGCTGCACTCTCTTTTTTTTTTTAAATACAGTCAATATTTTCTTTTTCACACCTAAACCTAATTTGGTGTAAAACGTATAGGTGTTATCTGTGTCTCACGCCTCTGTAATATGTCATGGGTGCAAACGGTGCCACAGAGGATACATCTGCGCACCCTCAATCAGGCCTCCTCCCTTCGTTCCTGCCTCCTCTCAGTGCGTTCTAGGAAACGATAGATGTTTCAGAACGGCACACCAACATGATTTCCCGGTCACAGGTAGGAGGAGATGAGGAATCACGTAAACTCGATGGAGAACTCTTTCCCATATGGGCGGGACTTAACCGCACTCCGCGTCTTTTAATCTCCTTTCCGCTCGCTGTTGTTTCTGCGGGTCCTCAGACCTGTTCTGCAAAAGTACCCGATTCAGCTCCCGCAGAAAAAGAGATTTATGGAGTTATTTTCAAAATTACTCTCGCATGGAAGAGTGGGTGGTAGCTTACACATTGTGGCTCTTGGTCGCAGCTCAGAATATAAATACAGTGCGGTATTTGGACAGTGACACATTTTCTATTATTTTGGCTCTGCACTCCAACACATGGAGTTTAAATTTAAACAACGGGTGAGGTTAAAGAGCTCTCCCCCCCCTTAGCAGCGCAGATAGGGCGAGCAGGGCAATCGTAGGGCTCCTCCTCTGCTCACCTTGTCTGTATGTGAACAACTTAAAGGTAAAGTGCTCGGTAATAAGCATTTGAGTTGGCTGGCGTATGTGCGTTTTGTGAACAGATATCAAATTTGAGAGAAATAAAAAGCATAATCACAGCAATATAAACTCTGCCACTGTTTAAATATTTATGGGCTGCTTTTGTGTAATTAAAGGAAATCACTATGGGCTGTTTTAAGCAAAAACATCTTAATGTAACCCTTGATAAAAACACATTTCCGAGGACAGAGGGAAAGACGAGCGGCAGAGCTGGGTTTCATAAACAAGTCTCCTCCAATCGACCTTCTTTGGACTTTTAAAGCTGCTGGTCTGAACCTCTGGTGGTCGATATGACTGTTTTTGTCTAAAACAGCTTTGTCCAGTTTATTGCTGACGTTGTGCTCCTCTGCTAGTGCTCCTTGTTTGTGTGTGTGTTTGCTCCTTATGTGTGGGTGGGAGGGTGGGATTGTCCGGCCCAGACAGCTGAGGGGTCTTTCAGAGGCCACGGCAGCCTTGTTTATCTGAGAAGGTTGGCCCTTATCGTGCCTGAGGGGGGGAAAATCAATAGGCCTCGGGTCCTTTTGGAGACGAGCTGGGTTTACGATGCCACTTTGGCCATCTTTTAAGTCTCTCAGCGTCTCTTGGCATTTATCTCAGCTTCGCACAAGATGGACACCAGTGGCAAACGCACAAACGGTGGCGGGAGGGGGTACGAGCGACTTCAACTGTAGAAACGTGCATCCCGCCTTTTTTCGTGAGGATGTTTTAATGATTTGTCAAAGGTCCTGCCCATTTTTGGTGAAGTGTCAAAACTTCAGGTGGTCGGAGAGGGTGGGCTCAGCAGCCTGTCAGATGTTTGGACACACCCAGGCGCGAGATGGCAGAGAGCTCACCGGGTGTTTGAGCCGACCCCCTCCGGTGAAGTTTGCAGTGAGTGGGGGTTGGCGGGGGCTTGTGTGGGTGGGATTTCATAAGAAGGGAGGAGTGAAAATTTGCCTCTTTATTTCTCTTTATCATAAATGTTGCTGGACAGTCACAGAAAAGTTATTCTGTGAAAGAAAATTAAATATTTCTCAGTTAAGTGTGTTTTAAGGTCGAGTCTCGGTGGCTCAGGGCATTCCCTCCCCGCTTGCATCTTTTGCCATTAGCCTTTGGGATATTATAAGAGAAGGCCAGCAGATGATAAATACTGCAGCAAAGGAGACAGAGGCACGCTGTATTTAAAAGCTGCTGAGACCGTGCTGTGAATGACCCTGGTATATTTAGATTTGATTGAAGGCGCTTCGTCATCTTGTGATACCAGGCAGGGGGAGACGCATGTGCGCTGCATGTGCACATTCCTGTACATTTTGTGTGTGTGTGTGTGTGTGTGTGTGTGTGTGTGTGTGTGTGTGTGTACTAGGCTGTTATTAAAAAGGTAGGTCAACCATTTCAGGATCGGTGCAGGCTTTTCCTCCCTCCTTTTTTTTTCTTTTCCTCTCCCTCCTGAGTGAATGCCCTTTGTTGAGCTGTGCCCTGAGATGCTCCCGCCATCTTAGCTCCTTTGGCCATGACCCGAGCTCCTCGCCCCTCCCTCCCTGCCGCCCCCTCCGCTCTTTATTCCCTCTCTTTTCCTACTGAATTGCAGACTTACAGACGGGGATCAATAAAAGCACACTGCATCTTGATTGGACTGGCAGCAGGGCCTCAGTCAGAGCTCAGGACCATCGAGCCTGCCTGTTTTCATTCTGTTTGTGTATGTGTCCGCGTGCGTAACAATGGGGATCTAGAAAACCGATGATGTGTCGCTCACAGATTGTGTAGATTTTTATTTTCTCTTCACTGCCCCTGCAGTTTCTCTCCCCTGCTTATTAGATCCTACCAACAAACGTTTCTTTCTCTCTGTGCTCCGCCCTCCGGCGTCCAGGTCTGAACTCGAGAAGTCCCCTCAGCGAGACCAAGAGCACCTCATCCTCCCTCTCGGCCCTCAGCGACTCGCTCAACAGCTCGGAGGGCGGAGACCTCACCCACGGTAACGAAGAACTCAAGAGCCTGTTAGCCCCGCCCTCCTCCGCCGGCAGCCAGTCCAGCTCCGGAAGCCACTCGGGATCGGGAACCGAGGACAAGTCTGACAAAGGCAAGGGACTGTGGGAACTGTTGCACCCAAATACACTTTCAAAGCCCCTGAAATCTCCACAAACTGAATTATTCATTTCTAAATGAGCAAGAATCAGAGTTTAGGTGTTCTGAAAAAGTTGTTTAAAGTGACCAAACAAGCAAAACTGACATGTTTTTGAAACCTCGCTGGGGGGAAGTTGGTCAAACTGATCAACAAATCTCTTGGCTAAAAAGTTTGAGGGTACTCCTCTGATTGAGAAAGTGAGTATTAAAGAGATCCCGTCTCCATAATTACCCTTGTCTTTTGAAGATCTATTAAGACTAAATGCTTTGGTCAGGAAGGTGCACGCTGGGCGACGGGCTCAAGAAGATGGGACAACGCCCCCAAACCGATTCTGTCCTTCAAAAACACACTCATTAATTCTCAACCAAGCACAGCCAATGAGTACATACTAACTTGATTCACTTAATTGTATTCATATGTGGTCTCATCGAGGATGCTGTGAATTGTTGTTGTTTTTTTCCTTTTATTTGGATGCTCTGCAGATTTTATCCATGAAGGTTAGTTTACTCTAAATGAGAGTTTGTGTACAAAAACCATGTCCCGTGTTCTGAAGTCTGTCTGTACTGTAGAACAGAAAGAGGTTTTGTTACAGAGCGGTAAGGGGTCATTTTGTTGCAAGAACTGCAGGGTCGTGTGTTTTTTAAAGAGCTCGAGCCCTTTTTTGGACTCAGTCAGGATATTACAGCCGCTGCTGCATCTCCTTGGACGTCCACTTTCACGATCGGTCTCTCGTGAGCCCCTTTGCTTGAACAGAAGTGCAGAGGAATTTTACTCCTGCAGCCTAAGAGGGCATTATTAGTACACCTGACCTCTCCCTGTATCTGAACTCTCTCTCTCCCCTTAGCAGATGGGGAACCTCTGAGATTTCGTCCAAATGCAGATCAGCTTTCTACAAAAAAACAAACCCGGTCTTAATACTCACCGTTCTCCTCCTCCTCTTGCTCTCTCTCCAGGTTTCGAGTGCGTCTTCTGCAATTTTGTGTGCAAGACGCGCAGCATGTACGAGCGCCACCTCCAGATCCACCTCATCACACGAATGTTTGAGTGCGACGTTTGCCACAAGTTCCTCAAGACGCCCGAGCAGCTGCTGGAGCACAAGAAGTGCCACACCGTCCCCTCCGGAGGGCTCAAGTAAGGAAAGCAAGTACAGACAGAGGTTCCTAACTCCGCCCGTCCTTCCCCTCCCTTCCCCCTCTCAATTCACTACACACAAAAATCACATACTGTATATACACACTCATTAGAGTACCTCTTGGGGTGTGCTTGTAACTTATTATAAATGCAACATTTTTAAAAAATGCACAAGCATATATAAGCATTATTCATTTAAATAAGAGCTGATTGTAACCAACGCGTTTTTTAATTTGAAGATTATTTGGGCCGCATGCCTTTAATCGCCTAACCTCCCTTTTAATGGTTATTATCTGCGGCCAGCAAATGAAATGATACTTGATTCAGTTTTTCTCAACAGCCTGTCTTGGCAAGTCCAACTTATTAGACAGCGGTCTGTGGGTCTGCAGTGGCTGTTGTGAACAGAAGGGAGAGTGGAAAGGAGATGGAAACGGGCTTCCCCTCAGGGTCTGTTGTTCCTCTGCCCACAGCTAACAGGCATGCCAAGGAAAAAATATCTTAGGAAACCTGCATTCCACAAAACTACTTCCCTCCCTCCTCAAAATAACAGACACATGGTGCACTCTGCTGTTGATTATATAAAATTTGTTGGCACACCCCTAAAAGATAATCAAGCGCGTTACAGGCACCCCATAATCACAAATGTCTAAATCACTCGCAGTCTGTTCAGTCTAAATGCATGCAGTGGAAAGAATGAACAGCCTTTAAATACCAGTGTGAACAAACACACATGCACACTGCATATGGTTCTGTTATTTTTAATGTATTCTGATAAAGCAGCCTTGTTTTTATTATGCTACAGTCACACTAGAAGAAAACGGCAGTCGGAGACCGCAGTGCGACCAAAAGTATTGCGACTGTGCGCAATCAATTTGAAGTTGTTAAATTTTTAGAGACTAAGTCTGCAACCGCTTGTGGTCAGTTTTGCCTTCAAAGCAACTTTGGCACATCAAGATGGAGATAAAACAGCAATAGGCTGGAGTCGGTCGGCTATCCGTTTCAATCTAGCAATCAGTCAGCTAAATTGCAAATCTGTTGTCGTCTACATGCACAGAATTTCATGTTAACTACTTACGTTCAGAGTCCAGCGAGAGCCTCAGAAATATCTCCACAAATAGTGACGTAGTTGCCGCAGGACAAATATTTGACTACAAAGTGACATAGGCGCTCTGCGACTTCTGTGGCTTTTATAGGAATATAATGGAATGCAGCCAGTCTGCAACCAGTTGTGCTCATGGTTGCAGACTGACTCTGACTGATTGTAAGATATTGGCAGTCTGTTGATAAACTAATCAGCAGCTATTTGTAAACCTTCACCAATCTGTCTGAGAGTCGCTGCACTCAGACCATGAGTGTTTTCAAACCGGTTGCCTCCCACTAGGAGACCTGTGCGATCAAAAGTGGTCACAGAGAGGCTGAGAGTTCTGCGCACTCAGCTGCCGAATGTGGAAAAAATTCAGCGCAAACACCGGACAACCACCAACTTTTCCTCTAGTGTGACTGAGCCATTAGCACCGACTGTGTGTACAGCTCTCGTCTCCTCACGCTTCCCTCTCCATCACCATACTCCAGTCCCACAGGAGCCTTTGTTGTACTGTGACACGTCCTTGTGACATTTCAGGCCTGTCAAGCTAACATAAAACTCATCTGCTGACCTCAGCACCCCCTCACAAACACACACACACACACACACACTGATAATGTACCAATGTACTTAAACACACCTTTAGCTTCGGCCATGTTAACGCCACTCTGGATACAAGATTCAAGCTTCTGTATGTGTCTTAAAAAGTAAATGCAGATGTTTTGTGAAGATTCATTTCAAGCAACATGAGCCATGTTTTGTTTTGTTCTCGAGTCTCTCACACAACTCCAGTCCCGTGCATGTGCAGAACCATCGAATATCATTATGAATACCGCCTCATCTTGTCACGAAAGACCTGTGTTGTACATTTTTTTGTTTTTTGTAGTTTTTTTTTTTTTTTTTCTGTTCAGCCATCAGTGAAGTTCTCAACATTGCTATAAATGTGTGGAAATGGTAGCATTTCACTGAATGAAAACAGGAAGCTGCTTAACAGAGTTGCACTGACTTTTATCTCATCTGAAAATACGAATGCAAAAATGACACAAGAAGCCCCTTCATAGCTCGAAGACCTGCACGGCGTCTTTTAGTCGTTACCTCGACACGTTGCTGCTAGCTGTAGTGCGAGCGATTAAATGTAAAGGACTTCTTGTTTAATGATTTAACTGTTTGTCTGGTGTACGTTTCTGAAGCCAGATTGATTTTTTTATGGTACAGTATACAAATAATATAGACCTGGATAGAGGACATTTTAAACGGGAAGAACAGAGCTCTTTTGATGTCTGCGTATTCAATTCGCTCCAGCTCGACTCGTATACCTTACTGTTAACATCTGCATATGTGACCTTCTGCCAGACTCTTACTTTCTTTAAGCCACTTTGATATTTACTAATAAAAGCAGGCAGAATTAAGCCAACTAGAAAAACGTTAAAGAACCTTCGGGGAAAATTGCTTTTCGATTGCCTGCATTTTCTTACCCCCTTTTGAGCCCAGATCAATACTTTTTTTTTTTTTTTCTTCACCCTTCCCTCCCCCCTCCCATCCTGTGTGTGCACACACACATGTATGCACTCGAGCAATGTAAAGTGTTTCTGTATATGTAGGAGTGTGTAGAGAGGGAGAGAGGGCCTTGACCATTTCGAGGTTTTTCTGAGGTAATTCTGTTCTGCAGGGTTTGTGAAGCGCTTTGGGGCCCAGAGCAGATGAAAGGTGCTATTTAAATGTAAGTGCCACTCCATTCCTTCATTTCCCTTCATGTCCTACTGCTCCAATCTTTTTCTCCTGCCTGTCATCTCCCCTACCCCACACTGCCTCACCTTCCTCCTTTCCCTCCCCTCCCCTCTCACACATGCATACCTGGTCACTTCAATTCTTTCACCATTAAACTTCCACACATACCACCACGTGCACACAGAACTGTACATTGTACTCAATTTTCCTTTATCTGTCCTCCTCCTCTTCATCATTCTCGTGTTATTAAGTTTCAAGGTGTCTTACATGGCTGTGGACATACATGTTCCTTTCAGCTGTCTTTTGCTTTTGTGTGTTGTGTCCTCCCTCCCTGCCCCCCTTCCCTTCCTCCCTCCGTCCTTCCTTCCATTAACCAGGTGCCCTTTTTGCATCTACTCCACCAATCGTCCAGCGGCCATGGAGTGCCACCTTAAGACGCACTGTAAGATGGAGTACCGCTGCCGCATCTGCCAGGGACTGTGGCCCGACCAGGCCTCGCTGGAGGCCCACATGCGCAGGCACCGCCTGGGCAACCACTACAAGTGTGAGCAGTGTGGCTACTTGTCCAAGACGGCCAATAAGCTCATCGAGCACGTGCGCGTGCACACGGGCGAGCGGCCCTTCCACTGCGACCGCTGCTCTTATAGCTGCAAGCGCAAGGACAACCTCAACCTGCACAAGAAGCTGAAGCACGCGCCGCGCCAGACTTTCGGCTGCCAAGAGTGCCCTTTCACTACCACACACCCCTTCGTCTTCAGCCGCCATCTCAAGAAACACCAGAGCGGGGGAACGGGGGGGATGGACGGAGCCTTAGGGGGAGGAAGAGGCGGAGGAGAAGAAGAGGAGGAAGACGAGGAGGCGGTAGGGGAGGAGCTGCCGATGGAGACGTCACCGGGTGGCTCGTCGTTGCAGAAGAGCCAGGAGAACTTCCTGTTTGGCGGCGGCGGTGGTAGCAGCAGCGGAGGCAGCGGGAGCAACAGCCCTCTCATGAGCCTCACGGCATCTCAGGCGCTTCAGTCCGTCGCGCTGTCGCTCACGCTGGGCAAGTCCCAGCAGCTGGACCCCGCCGGCCCCCGGCACGGTTTGGTTAACGCCAACGGCGTTGGCGGCGCCGCCCCAAGCGACCCCAGCGGAGCGAGCGTTGCCGGCGACGGCGGCAGCCCCTCCCTCTTCCTCCCTTCCTCCCGCCACATGTTGGAACAGTACAGGAACTGCGACCGGGCCCACCTCATCCCCCTCACCACCCTGTTCACCCACAACAGCCGCTTCACATTCCACTCCCAGCTCCACTCCAGATGGCGGCCGGCCACGTCTCCTCTCCTCTTCTCCTCCAACTTGGCGTCCCCCTCCCGCTCTTTCCCCTCACCCTCCTCCCACAAACACTCCTTCCTGGCCTACCTGGGACTGATGGAGAGGGCCAAGACTGTCTGACCTCACCCGCCACTCCTCCTCCTCCCCCGCTTCCTCCTCCTTCCCCTTCCTGCTCTTTCCCCTCACTCCTCGGACGGTGGTGTGAATGACACTTGACCACTGCGGCGGGAGCAACCCTTTTTTCCAATCAGACCAGCAGAATAAGCTGGACCAGAGAAAAAAAAGAAAAAAATAACATTTATAAGAGAAAAAGGCTGTACATGCTAAAATGCATTTATATATAAAAAGCTGCTTTTCTTATCAGTTCTATCAATTGAATTATTACTACTTCAGCATCAATTACTACTCTCTTTACCTGTGTTTTTGTTTTTTTGTTTTTTAATATTTTGTTTTTGTTTGTTGTTTTTTTCCCCTGTTTTTAAGCATCTGAATGACCTGGACCCAGCTGCATTACCTGACGGAACTAACGTCTCTCACTTTTATAGCTAATTTTTCGTTAGTCGTTTCGAGGAGACAAAAAGACGAAAAACAAAACTCGCAAGTGCTACAATTTTAGTGCATTTTTGTCTATCGCTATTATGCATCGGAATAGCATGCCTGTTTCTGTGTTTCAAACTAGCTTTGACGTCATTAGGAAGCGAAATTCGAGATATCCTTGAAGTGTTAGCGGTGCAATTGTGGACAGAACCAATGAAACGGAATGCTTTTCAAAAGCAACGCCTCAAACCACGCACTTACTTATTTATCAATCTTGTACATAGTTTTATAGCCCTCCCCCTTCCCATCTTTTTTTTTTTTTTTTTTTTTTAACTTTTATTATTATTATTATTTTTTAAATTTGTTTTTTTTGTTGTATAATGGTGAAACGGTATTGTGCGTAGCTGCTGGCTGATATCGATTCCATCTCAGAGTTAGTAGTTATTTCTAAGCTCAGAAAAAAATATATGTAAGCTGTGACGATGTAAATATGGAAAATCCGACCTGTCATCAATCAATCTAAATATGAAATATTGCAAAAAAAAAAAAAGTTACAAACATCCGTTAGTCTCTCCTGAGACGGGATCGATGTCAGAGCAGCGTCACATGCAGAACTATGTATCACGCACCTATACTTAGAAGAGATATGAGATAACTGTTTTGTGGAGGTGACCCGCTCTCGGGTTTAGCGAGCTAGCCCGCAGCAGGCGTCACCACAGGCCGATTCAATGGTGCTTTTTGGAGCTTTTGTAATTTTTTTGTGTACAAAAAAAAAGGAAGAAAAAAAACTGTTCCAAAATGACTTGAATGAATGTATTTTTGTTTATGTACATGGAGAAAAAAAAAGGCGATACAGAAGTGTGAACAGTCAAGAGACGTCTTCAGTGCTGGTAAAGGCGGGGAAAGTTAGTGTTTGGTGGCCTTTCTGTGTCCTCGTTTATTTTTATTCTCATTTTTTTGTCCTTTATTTTATTTTTAACTGAGCCTTTTACATCATAATAAATCTTTTCTACTAGCGTTCATAGAGAGCCCGTGACGAGGCAAAGCTCCTGTAGGTGCCACGATGAAGCCAAGCCGGGCCTCTGTTAGGCCGGCAGACACGGTACTGCTTTTAGTCCCCCCGCCTCCTTCCCTCGTGTCAACCTTTTGAGTTTTAATTGCACTTACTTTAGTTACACTTCAAGCCAAAAGCACTTAAACCTTTTATTTTACACCCCCCCCCCCCCTTTTTTTTTTTTTTTAAGTGCAAACTTAGATCCACCAAGTTAGCATAATGTGAAGTAGGCAGTAGTTGCTGGAAATGACTCAATCAACACCCCTTAGTTTCACATTTAGATGTTTCTGGCGGTGCAAAAGGGTCTGCCTCTGTGAAATCAGAGAAAGCAAATGAATACAAATTGCATGAATTAGACAGTAGAGGTCAAGCTCCCCCTGGGAACTAAAGGTCCCAGGCTAAATTGTGATAGCCAATTTTGCACAGTGCTGCACTTTTTGATTATGAGACTATGTATTTATCCGCGAGAATGCTCGAAAACAAGTCTTTTTTTTGTTTGTTTTTTTTGCAAAATGGAGCGGCACAAAAAAAGAGCTTTACCCGTCATCGATCGCGTTTGTGTTTCCTAAGTGGTCTTTAAGCCAAAATCCCTTATTTGTAAAGGGGTTGTTTTCCCTTATTATTTCCATGTGTCTGTTTTTACTTGTGCATTTTCTTTTTTAAAAAATGAAATATTGTTGCATGTTTATTTTGGGGTTTTTTACTTCACTTATGTAAGGTAAAAAAAAAAAAAAAAAGAAGAACGCATCGATTGGACAGAGAACGTAAATCGTCAAGACCAAATTGTAACTCGTGGCAGGACGTGATGTTAGGATGGAATCCGTCACGTCCTGCTCTGGAGTGATGCCTCGATTGTCTCCCCCCCTCTTCCTCTTCTTTTTTAAATTCCCGTTTGTTCCTTTTTGTTCTGTCGACGTCTGGCATGCTGTCTCTGGAGTAAAGGGAGCATCTCTCCAGCACACACACAGACACACATACACACACTTTCCTTGTACTATCTATGTTATCTTTTATACTCTAGTGCCACTTGGTGGAAGGAAACCACCTGAGACTTCTGAGAATGAGTCAAACTAATTGTCAGGGTCCAATAGAGGAAAAAAAACAGAGATAAATAATAAAAGAAAAAGAATGTGTCTCCTCTTGACACCTTTTTAAAATGTCTGCCTTTTTAATACAGCGTAATCATGAATGGCTGCACTTCTTTACATCCTCCCCCCTCCCTGTCTCCCCCCTTTAGTTTGAGTGTAATGTTTAAAAAGGCAACAGGGCTCTCTCCTTTTGAAACCCAGTACTCTTAAGCACTTATTCTCTTTATTTTGCCCAACTGTAAGCAGCACAGTGACCTTTTTTTCTTTTTTTTGATGCTTGACTACCTTTTTGAGCACTTCAGAGTATGCATGACATTGTCCTCTAGTTCTTTAGCACTTAATTGTGTTTCAAACTAACTCCCCCTCGGTTGCATTTAGTTAGCATCACACTGCACTGTCTGCAATCAGTTAGCTTTAAGTTTGGCTGTATTTTATGATTAGAAAAGGCTCAACTATCTTAACTTTTGGCACTCGGTAAAGATTGGTATGTGCTGTACAAAGCTTTTTTTTTATTACTCCATTGTTAAGGCTGTACAGGGTTGTGATGATAACTGGTAAATAGATCATTTGTACTTTTTTTTTTTTCTTTTTTTTTGGTTTTGTATTTGTTTTTCTTTGTTTGGCATTATTTTATGTTCAACTTGCCAGATCTAAATGTAACAGGATTTGAAAGTAAAGCTTACATCAGATATTATGTCGGCTGTCTTGTCTTTTTCTTTGCGATATTGTTGGATTTCGACGCTCACTTAACCGCACAAAACATCTTCACAGATGTAGGTTTTGGGAGCTTTTTTTCCCAATCAGAGACGATGACCAAGACTTTTGGCTGATTTCCCCAAGGTTGTCACCACAGCAGACCAATGTTGCGTGTTTGATTTGGTGACACTAGATGTCCTCCCATTTGTGTGGGCTTGATACCCAAGACCAGAGTTGGATTAGCTTGTGATCCAACGTTTTTCATACGCCACTTTGCATTCAATCATTAGTTATTATTCATCTCTGGCTCTCTTCCACAGTGTCTCTTTCCGTTTTCTCTCCCCGATGGCTCTTCTTCCTGTTAAAAGGGAGTTTTTCCTTCCCACTGTCGCCAAGTGCTTGTAGCAGGGTCATCTCATTGTTGTTTTCTCTGTTATTACAAGCTCTTAGCTTACAACATAAAACACCTTGAGGTGACGTGTTGTGATTTGGCACTACATAAATAAAATTGACTTGAATGTGTGTCTTCAAAAAAAAAATCAAACAAGGGGAACCTTTTGCCTGTGAGGCAGATGTGTTAAACACTACAGTTCAGAGCCATGCCAACAAAGTAGTTTAAATTATAAACTGGTTTCAAATCTGTTTAGAAACTGTGAATAAAAATTAAATTAAAAAGACATTAATACAGGCAGATATAATCCATCTATTTTTTTTCCAGTTACCTTATTTAAATTTGCAGGTGGGCTGGAGCCTGTCCAAGCTGTCATGGGCCGAGCATACACCCTGGACAGGTTGCCAATTTATCACAGTGGTAACCGAAAGAAATGAGAGAGCCCATTCACTCACACATGCATACCTACGGAGCATCCAGAAAGCATTCAGAGCGCTTCACTTGTTCCACAATTTGTCATGTTACAGCCTTATTCCAGAATGGATCAAATTCATTTGACACCTCATCGTTTTCCACACAATAACCCATCATGACAAAATAAAAAGCCTTTGCTTGCAATTCTTTCAAATGTATTAATACAAAACAAAAATAGAACACGTACATAAATATTCACAGCCTTTGCTCAACGCTTTGTTGAAGTGCCTTTGGCAGCAATTACAACCTCAGGTCTTTTTGAGTGTGATGCTACAAGCTTGGCAGAACCTCCATCAGGTTGGATGGGGACCACTAGTGCACAGCTATTTTCAGATCTCTCCAGAGATGTTCAAGTCCGAGCTCTGGCAGGCCACTCAAGGACGTTCACATAGTGGTCCCAAAGCCACTGCTTTGTTATCTTGGCGATGCGCTCAGCATCGTTATCCTCTTGGAAGAGGAACCTTCGCACCAGTCCAAGGTCCAGCGCACTCGGAAGCAAGTTATCATCCCTGTACATTGCTGCACTCATTGTTCCCTCAACCCCTCAGTTTCTGCTGCTGAATAACATCTCAGCATGATGCTGCTACCGCCATACTTCACTGTAGGGATGGGATTGGTCAGGTGATGAGTGATGCCTGGTTTTCTACAGACATGACACTGGGCAAAGACTTCAATCTTTGTTTCGTCACACCAGAGGATCTAGTTTCTCGTTGTTTCAAGTCCTTCAGGTGCCTTTTGGCAAACTCCAGGTGGGCTGTCATGTGCCTTTTAGGTGTTGTTCTTGATATCCTCCCTGAATAAGGTCCAAATAAGGTACCCCAATCGGGCAACCAGCTCTTTCTGTACCCTTCCCTAGATCTATGCCTCGATACAATCCTGTCTCTGAGGTCTACAGACAGTTCCTTGGACTTCATGGCTTGTTTTGTGCTCTGACATGCACTGTAGACTATGGGACCTTTTTATAGCCAGGTGTGCACCTTTCCAAATCATGTCGAATCAACAGAATTTATCACAGGTGGACTCCAATTTAAGCTGTAGGAACTTCAGTGGAAACAGGATGAATCTGAGTGTCATGGCAAAGGCTGTGAACACTTCTGTACATGTTGTATTTTAGTTTTTTATTTTTAATGACTTTGCAAGAATTTCAAGCACACCTTTTCTGCTTTGTCATCACGGAGTTTTTGTCTGGAAAAAAGATTGGGGTGTAAAATGAATTGAATCCATTTTGGAATAAGGCTCAGATTCAAACCCAGGACCTCCTTGCTGTGAGGAGATCTGAATAACCGCTGTGCCATCCCATTTAAACCATTATTTAATTTTGAATAGCATAAAAATAACACAGACTTTGTTTCAGCATGTGATGTGGGTGTGTGTGTGGGGGGGGGGGGGGGGGGGGGGTGTTTCTCATTTCAAATTTCACAGCAACAGTATATCTAAAAGGGAAAAAAGATTGGGAGAAGATTACCACAGTGCTGCATTACTTCATCTTTTGGTTCATTTGGGAAGAGAATGATTGCTATAGTTCTGAAAATGAAATGTTTTTCCCCTTTTAGCTTAATTTTATTTATTTATTTTTTAATATAGAACAAAACCAAGTGATAAAATTCAAACCAACAGCAAACTGCTCCTTAAAGTTCTTCAAAAAGTTTTCTTCAGGGAGAAAAAAAAATCCATCAAAGATATATTTAATAAAACGAATCCTTTGTGTTCATTCAAAAGAAACTCTGTGGTTTCGAACTAAATTATTCTGAATGGCTTTCTCGTGTCCTCTGTGTAACATTTGGTTTTCCCATTCTTATCCAACTTAGGATTTTAGCCTCCCAACAGTTTGGCGTCTCATTTGTGGTATTTTTGTGTTATGTGAGTGGGTAGCTGGGTTTTATACAGGTGACAGATGTGGAACGGACACCTGTCAGCCTGCACTGTGGAGCAATCCTGCTGTAATATGTACTTAATGTGATTTGGCATCATCTTGCTGAAATAAGCAACGCCTTCCCCGAAAAAGACGTCATCCGGATGGCAGCGTATGTTCCCAGATGTTACCAGTTGTTGCCCATGTCGTGGGCACTAATTTAGTAATTCTCTGAACCATCACTGATGCGAACTCTGTTCCCGACCAGCTGGTCTGTCTCCTGTTAGGGCCGGGGGACACACGGCCCACGGTTTCCAGAGAGACTTGAGGCTCAGAGAAGTGGAGGATCTGGATCTAGTCAGTTTTTTTATTTAGTCTTTGCATGTCAGTGTTTTAGATTGCATTTGTGGGATGCAGGGACACACTGTGTTCACTGATAATGGCTTTCTGAAGCTCACAACTGATACATTTCTGTTTTCAATGCAGCGCCCCCCCGGGCCTGAAGATCTTGGCTATTCAGCACTGCTTTCTATTCTTGTCTCTTTTTTCTTCCAGTTTTCTGAATCATTAAATGACATTATGTACCACAGATGATGAGATCCACAAATTCTTTTCAAATTTTAGGCCGAAAAGTTTTTTTTTTTTTTCGTGTGGTGAACCCCTGCCTGTTTTTATTTGTGAATTACTCGGCCTCTCAGGGATGCTCTTTTGTTGTCCCAACTTTTTTTGAAAGATGTTATCGAATTCAAAGTGACAACACATTTTTCAGTGGATGAAATTTCTCCATTTCAACATTTGCTGTTATCTTTGACCATTTTCATTTAAATAGAGGTGTCACATGGCTTCCATTCTGCGTTTATTTTCATTTTATACAGCAGAAGGTAGTAAGTGAAGTGGACTTGAGATGAGTTTGCTGAATTACAACATGACAAAGGCAGAATAATTAATCACTGTGCCCACAGTAGAGGTCATTTCAATACATTCTCATGTTCAAGAAGCTAGTTTGAGATGATGTGAGCTGTGTGACATGGTGTGTTGTCCTGCTGGAAGCTGCCATCAGAAAATAAGCACACCGTGGTCATAAAAGGATGGAGATGGCCAGCAAAAAGATTCAGGAAGGCTGTGCTGTTTAAATGTTGCTCAGTTGGTACTAAGGAGCCAAGAAAATGGACTATATTGCCAAAAGTAGTCACTCATCTGCATTGAAACATGTGAAATTGAGTGACATCCCATTCCTAATCAATAGGGTTTAATATGATGTCTCCTCACCCTTTGCAGCTATAACAACTTCGAGTCTTCTAGGAAGACGTTCCACAAGGTTTAGGAATGTGTTTATGGGAATGTTTGACCGTTTTTTCACAATTGCACTAATGTTGGACCTGAAGGCCTGCTTCACAGTCTCTGCTCTTATTCATCCCAAAGATAAGAGGGGTTGAGGTCAGGACTCTGTGCAGACCAGTCAAGTTCTTCCACACCAAACTTGCTCATCCATGACTTTATGGACCTTGCTTGGTGCACTGGTGCACTGTCATGTAGGAACAGGAAACACTTGTCCCCAAGCTGCTCCCACAAAGGTTGGAGCATGAAATTATCCAAAATATCTTGGTATGCTGAAGCATGAAGAGCTCCTTTCACTGGAGCCAAGGGGCCGAGCCCAGCTCCTGAAAAAAATCCCCACACAATAATCCCTCCGCCACCAAACTTTACACCCATCAGATGCAGTCAGACAAGTACCGTTCTCCTGGAAACCACCAAACCCAGACTGGCCACTGGATTGCCAGACAGAGAAGCGTGATTTATTACTCCACTGCTCTAGAGTCCAGTGGTGGCGTGCTTTACACCTCTGCATTCGACACTTGCATTGAGCTTGGCGATGCAAAGCTTGGATGCAGTTGTTTGCCCATGGAAGCCCATTCCATGCACTGTTCCGACCCTACCATCTGAAAATTGCTGGAGAAACTGAGACTCGTCGGATTAAGCAACATATTCCAAGCTTCTGTTGTCCAGTTTTAGGGAGCTTGCGTGAACTGTCGCCTCAGTTTCCTGTTCTTACCTGACAGGAGTGACACCCGGAGTGGTCTTCTGCTGCTGTCGCCCATCTGCTTCATGTTGTACATTCAGTGATGCTCTTCTGTAAACCTTTGCTGTAATAAATGTTTATTTGAGTTACTTTTCCCTCCCATTAACTCAAAGTAGGCTGATTATTCTTCTGTGACCTCCAGAGAGAACTCCAGCTCACTGGTTATTTTCTCTTTCCAACCATAGAGATGATTGTGTGGGAAAATCCCAGCTGTTTCTGAAATGCAAGCAACCACGCCAAGTAATTTAAATCACCTTTCTTCCCCATTCTGATGCTCAGTTCAAACTTCAGCAGGTCATATTGACCATGTCTACATGACGAGCTGCTGCCATGTGTTTGGCCGATTAGAAATGTGCAGTAATACGTACCTAATGAAGTGTGTGCGTCAGCTTACAAAGAGTGTGATTCCAAATGTGACGAGGCTGTCATCTTAACAGTTCAGGGTGAAAAAGATGAAAATGAGTGACTGAAAAATGAAATACTTAAATTGAAACATTTACATTTGTAACCGAGCAAACACAATCTGCTAATGAAAGCTGTGTTCTGTGCATGATGGGAAAGAACAGAACAGCCACTAAATGAAGCATGCAGTGAGATTGTTTTTCTCAGCAACAACAAACCAAGCCCTAATTCCTCCATCGCCATCTTGATTATGAACGCAAGCGCTGTGGTGGCTATTCAGCAATGCTGCGACAAATGTGAATAATAATAAGATGAAATAAGAAGTGAGAAAGATTACAAGTTTGTCTCAGACCCACAGGAGCAGAAATCATGAGCAGCGAGTTAAGGAGAAGCACCGATCATCTTTGAGGGACGTGGCATTCTCGAAATTTATAACAGCGCCATGCCATCGTAATAATAAGGAATAGGATCTGTCATGGGGTCTAGCTGGTGTTTTTATTAGACCGATGGGAAGTCTCTGCGCCTCTCCTTTCTGTGTTGTAGTAATGAAAGTTACAGCACGTTCTCTCCCAGCCAAAGGTTGGCCCTGCCTAATGAAAACAGATGAAGCAGAGATAAAGTGTTTGCCGACATTAAGGGACTCATTTATCACCGTTAGCCCCCGAGCTATAGAACACCTTGGTCTGGAGCTCTCCTTTAACAGGCCCTGCCTCACAGCACCCCGGTGGCACACTGCAGCCTTCCAGGCGCATGCACACCTCCATCTTTACCTCTCTTTTCCCCTTCATTCTTTGTGCTTCACACAGATATATATATATTTATATAGGTGTTGTTGTTTTTTTACTTCTGTGCAAATACACAAGGTTTATATAGGTTTTATAAGCCAAAAAAGAGAGTTTTTATGGAACCTTTATCAAATCTAAAGGATTTGGGAGTCCTTGCGGGACCTTCATAGCCGTTCGCCTCCCAATGTTGACCCTTTGTGGGTTCAACAGCCATCCGGAGCCGAATCGCCTCTGCTGAGGGGAGGGAGGGGGTCATGTTCTCATCTTAGCTGCTCATCTTGCCTGTGTATTAATGAATCTTTTTCGGCTGTGTTTAAAGCTGCTTAATTAAGTTCAAAGCAGCGCTCGGGGCACTGTGCGCCTGCTCGGCTGACCTCCCTATGAGTGGAAGTGTTGATTAGGAAGTAAAGAGACATGGAGGCACTGCAGGGGATGGCTATTGATTGAAAGGATAGAGAGAGAGGGGGGGAGGAACTCATTTGGATTGTGGTGATTGGAATATCAGACTGCAATTTTTTTTATATAAATATATATAACTGATCTTCTGAATAACAATAACTCAATCCCCTGCGCTGACAGTTTGGTGAAAATTGCCAAACTTAAGTGAGGAATTTTCTGCGATAAGACCAAACGCCAGAGTTTTCCCTCATCCCAATAATAGCCCTTCACCCCCAGCCCGAGCTGTCTGCACGGTGTCGACCTCTCGACACCACCTCGTGAAAGTTGGCCGCTGTGGATCGATAGCGTGTTAGCTTTTTTGTTTGTAGGTTCAGGGCTGCCTTGGCTTTATTACAGCTGCCGAGAGTCACGGGGGAGTCGTGCGCGGCTTTGTGAGAAAGGAGCTCCCTCTTGTTTGCCAAAAGTGTAATCCCGCCATGACCCGCCGCGACCCTGCCCTGAGAGGAAAGCTGCTTAGACAGAAGTGCGTGTCTGTGGGAGCTCCCAGCTGCCTGGCCTCTCTCTCCATCTCTCTGTTTTTTCCTCAATACATCCACCTCACTCTGTTTTTTCCCCCCCTCTCCTTACTTTATAGCACCATCTCTCCTTTTTACCCCTCACGCTCATCTCATATATCCTCACCGTTTATTTCATCTCGCAGCAAACTTCATGCATTCCTCACTCCACATCAATACTTCTGAGACTCCCCCCTCCTCCTCCTCCTCCTCCTCCTACTCCCCCATCCTTCCACTGTCGAGCTTGTGAAGAAGGCGAGGCTTTGCTAAGTGCAGACAGATCTGATTTTTTTTCCTTCCAAAGGAGAAAATAAACACACAAAGTCTTAGACAGACTTCAGTACAGTGGTGGTGGTGGTGGTGGTGGGGTGGGGTCTGCAGAGCAGGACCAGTGGTGCAGGAGGGGAAAGAGAGAAAAAGGAAAGGGAAAATGACCTCTGGAATCGATTTGGCATGGGTTGAAGCCAAGGCTAAAACTGTGCGCGGCGAGGCTCCGCTGAGGCTGCTTGTTGATTTGTAAATCTATTCATCTCTGACAAAAAATTAGGCACAGAAATGAAGTGGTAAAAATGGGAAGCTCCATGTTGATTCGAGCACTTAACGCCTGCAGAAGTTGTGCAAGTTTTGGTTGCCAGCTACTGGAAGAGCGGCTGATTTTATGCAGAAGAGCCAGCCGATGATGTCACATGTTCCAAAAAAAAAAAAAAAAAGGAAAGAAAGAACAAGAAAGAGGGGCAGTCAGCACCTGATGCACGCTTCAGATCATCCTTGCGGGATCGCCTGGAGGGTCATTTCACTGGGATGCTCTTGATTTGGACACGCATGGTGGGGACGTGGATTTATAATGCAGGTTTTGGTGCCCGGCCCAGGGGGCATAGCATCACTGCCTGCCTGCTCCCCCTGCTGCGCCCGCTCCCCCGTCCTCCAGGGTGAGACATCACTCGGCGGGGGTCAGCAGCAATCTGATTCAGGAAGCACTGCAGGGGAGGAGGGGGGTGGCGGGTGGGTTGGAGGAAAACTGGGGAGCGGAGGTAGGTGTGGGCGAGTGGGGGGATTACCCACAAGTCTTTGGGCTTGGCATATCCAGAGTTAGGGCAGCCTGAATCAGCAGGAGGGGGACAGATCATAACCCCCTGCTGGCTGCTGCCTCAAATATAAAGCTAATGCTTGGCCACTCCAACTGGATGACAAACACATTATAGAAGGGAGAACGAGGGAGGAGGTGGTGGAGGAGGAGGAGGGTGGTGGTAATGGGCAGAGGGAGAGCAGCTCTACTTAAGTATGATCGTGTGTTTGAAATAGATAGGAAACAAGCCAGGCTCTGCTGTTACCATGGCATTCTATGACAGTCACCAGCCATAGGTTACTTAGTTTCTATGGGTAACAGCCCGTGCTGCACTTCACATCCACCGTGACACTGAACCTACAGATATCGCCCACCGAATCTCAGCAGCTCACAAGAAAGAAAGAAAGCCTCCCCTGCATCATTCAAAACATCCACACGCACCCCGGTTGTTTCCCCCCCCTCTCTTTACCATGATGATTTCAATGATTTTGGGGGTGGGGGTGGTCTGCTGAGATCTAAAGTGAGGAGAGAGCTTAACAGAATAGTCCAAGGTCGAGCCCAAACTAATCAGGCTCCTCATTTCCCTGGATGAAGTAATGAAGTAGAACGCTGACCCCTGGCTGACCCTGGGAATCTGTAGCAGCAAACTGGCCTGGAGACCAATTAGGCAAAAGTAAACGGAAATATTAAAGCACGGCATTCATTTTTTAATAAATATAATCCCAGACTCACACACTCACACACACACACAGACACAAAAGCAGCTTCAAAGCTCAAAGAAGGGCTTGATGTCTTACAGACTGTCAGGGAAACTTAAATCTTGCAGGGTAAGAAGCTTCTTTTTCTCCCCCCCCTCTGAAGACCAGGGTTGATTACAACCTGGTTAGCTCTCCTAATTATCTCCTGCACTTGAGCTTTTTTAATGATTTCCATGATTCAATTACCCCTAACTGAATTCCTGTCTTCAATCAATTAAAACCAAAGCTGCGCGCTCATCCATCTTCCAATCAGGACACCGGGAATCCCTCCATCCATTCTCATTTGAGGCGAGAGAGCGGGTCAGACAATTAACAGAGTTTGCATCCATCCATGTCTCTTTCCCCCCACCTCTCTCCTACTTCTAACCACCGCTTTCAGTCGGTTTAAGTGTGGTTTAACTTAAACTATAAATAACTAACTATTAATAGGCACTGGCAGGAGGTTCCTGCCAACAAACAAACGCTGCTCTTGTAAACGTGTTCTGCTGCGAAACCCTGAAGAAATACACCATCGCCTTTCATCCGAGAACCTCTTTGTCCCGCTCCACTCTGCTGGCTGTTGTGTTGCCTAATGTGAAGGTGAGTGGAGTGACAGCGGCCTTCTTCGCCTCTCAGGAACGTTCCTGACCGCACAAAGACGCCCACACTTTTTGGCACCATCTGCTGGAACCCTGAGAAACATGGAGAAGAAATCATGCTTATTTGTAACAATAACAATAAAAAGCAGGTGTGGAGGTGGGGGGAGAATTTCTTCCTGTTCCTTTTTTTGTTTTTTGACATCTTAATTGCATACCTGCTACTTTTTGCCAGAAAACTTTGATTGATGAATGCTTGCAACTAAATTAGAAGTAGAAGTAGAAGAAGAAGAAGCATAGAAATGGTTGCCAAGGTGCCCAGATAGTCATTTAACCCTCATTGGTTGAGAGGGAAGCCAAGGGCAGCGGCAGCCTTTTCACATGCTGCTCTTTCCATCCCCATTATCTCCTCTGTCTCATCCCCGCGACCTTTGGTTTCCTTGAAAGGCTTTTGCATTCTTTTAAAATGAAAATACCAAACGGTGCTCTTTCTGCGCAGACGCGCGGGATGGTGCTGCAGATTAGGTTTGATGTTTTATCGTCATGGCGGCTCGCTCTTCAGGAAAAAAGAAAAATCATTTAACAGCAGTGCCAACTGCAGAGAGCAGAGCATTGGGGAGTGTTTTGGTCACGTTTAACATCGGGGAAGATCAAACACAAACGGAGGCCTGCTAGACTGCAGCGGCCTTGCGTGGGAATCCCACCATGATGAAGTCTGCGGCAGAACCACGGCCCCAAACGTCCCCATCAGCATCATGTTACTGGGAGGCTTCAGATGTCTTCATTCAGAGGGAAGCCTCGAGTACGTCTTTCCTCAGAGTCTTAGCTTCTTTTTTTTTTTTTTTTGTCCTTTTGGATGGCAGCGCACATTCCCTGGCACGATTTTCAATAGCGCTCCCCCTGGGGTAGCAGGGGAATGGCTATCTCTACAATTACACTGACAGCTCTTTTCTAAAGTGCACTTGATTTATTTGATTTAGCTAAGATTAATGGTCCTCCCACCAAGCAGGCCTGGCTGAGATGCGCAGCACAACACAGACTTTACCGCTGCAGATGCACAGGTGTATGCCAGCACTGGTGTACTGGAGATCTGTATATATTTATACACATATGCACGAAAAGTCACAAATCCATGACCACTCTGATCCAATCTGGGTTTTTTTGACCTACGTCGCATTTGAAAATGATAACAGTAGACATCCACTAAAGAGTCCAGAACTGCCAAAATAAATCTAATTATTTAAAGAATTGTTATTTTAACTCATATATAATCATATTTACCTTTCTAGTTTTAAAAATATTGCAAAAACAATAACAAAGCAATTAATGTTGGATGCTTTTATGTATTCAAAAGCATATCACTGCAACATAAATATGTAATGTATTAAAATATACTTATTTTTTAAAAATATTTTGCAATCAATGCAAAGCTGAATCTTGAAAATCAGAGAAGCAGTCTGACAAAGTGAGCTTAAAGAAATTAAAAAAGCAAAACATGGGGCCAAGATTGAAAGAAAGAGATGTGAAGTAAAATCAGTGACATTTATCAGTCTGGAAAGGGTTACAAAGCTATTTCTAAGGCTTCAGGACTGCAGTGAAGCACAGTGAGAGCCATCATCATCAAATGGAGCGGTGGTGAATGGGAGTGACCGGCCTACCAAAATTACTCCAAGAACGCACTGATGATTCATCCAGGAGGTCAGAGAGGAATCCAGAACAACATCTTTAAGAACTGCAGGGCTCACATGTCTCAGTTAAGGTCAGAGTTCATGATTTAACAATAAGAAAGAGTCTGGACAAAAACGGCCTCCGTGAGAGTTCAAGGAGAAAACCACTGCTGACCAAAAAGAACACAAAGGCTCGTCTCACATTTACCAAAAGACTTTTGGGAAAATATTCTGTGGACTGATGAGACAAAGGTTTAACTTTTAGGAAGCTTTAAGTCCTGTTACAGCATACCTTAAAACTAACACAGTATTTCATAAAAAGAACATTATAGCAACAGTCAAACACGGTGGTGTTAGTGTGATGGTCTGGGGCTGTTCTGCTGCCTCAGATTCACTGGCGTAACTGATTGAACCGTGAATTCTGCTTTACCAGAAAATCCTGAAGGATGATGTCCGGCCATCGGTTCATGCCCTGAAGCTGGAGTCAGTTATTGCACCTCCTTCAGCCAAGGGTGGCACCACCAGTTCTTGGATTTTGGGGGCAATTACTTTTCTACTTAGGCCACGGTAGGTTTGGATAGCTTTCTTTCCCTTAATAATTGTAATCATTATTTAAACTGCATTTTACATTTTCTTAGCTGATCTTTATCTGAACATTAAAATGCTCTTGATACGTGTGACAATCAAGGGGACAAATACCTTTTTCTCCAGCATACTGTGCATTTTAAAACTGTAAGCTCTCCTATTGTAGCTGCTGTTGGCTGTATCCATACATTTTTAAGAAACTACTGCTCATCTGCAGACCTGCCGGAGACTCCGTGGGCTAAAACACTGTGAATGAATGTGTCAGCAGTATGAGCCGTGCTGGCCTCTGAGGCACCTGTCACACATGCAGGTGAGATGTTTTTCAGTAAGCTGTTTCTTTGTGTTTTTAACTAGATTTCATTGCTGTACTGGCACGCCAGCGCTGTGACAGGAGTGATTTCATTTTTGTGTGTTTTTGTTTTTTAATTTATGGTTTGATCTTATTTTCTGACTCCGAATTTCAAAAACAGACACGTGTTCCAGAGACACCTCCCCCACCGCCGTGTGCCAGGAAAAGCTTTGTGTGGCTAGCTGGCTGACAGTTGCCAGGCCAGTGGTCCGGTACAGTCCAGTGCTCCTGGCACTGACGCCTGCCCATCTGCCTGAGTTGACACGTTCGCTCCCACACCACTTGTCCAGGAGGACAAAATGTGCTACGTTGTCCTGGCAAAGCTCCCTGAAATGTCAACCTGGCGTAACAAACCCACGCCGTCCCCTTGGCCCTTGTAGGCCTGGTAGTGTTGGTGGGGCGCTGCCCTGGATCAAGCAGGGAGCCAGAAACATGCCAAGGTAACAACAACTGCTGATCGACTGCCGGGGCGCTACCATCTTGTCCAGTGTGGATCGAGTTTGCTCAGGATGGCTGTTCTCATTATGGGCCCTGAACCTTGTAAAACCTGGCGTTTCCTCGGCTGAAAGAGGGCAGCTGGAAGGAAAGGAGGCAAACCATTCCTTTAAAAACCGTTATGAATAAAACCCATTTGTGACTTGGCATCTCCTTTTTTTTTTCTTTTTTTTTTTTCCTTTACAAGCAAAAGACAAAGGATGGAGAGGAATAACACGCAGAACATGTTCTCCGTTGTTCAAGCAGATGGTCTTGGAGGTGCTGCGAGGGTCTGATGTTGGCTGACTCTGTCCCGCAGCCCCCTCAGGGCAGCAACTGTGAGTGGTCATTAACACAGGGAGCAGTCCATGCCAGCAGAGAGGGGAGGCTAGAAGTAGTTAACAACCACTATCCAGTTAAATCCTCTTTCTCCGTGCTAAACATGAGCAACTGCAGCCTTCCTACTGGCTGCCAAGGCTGAAAAAGCAGCACATCATGTAAGACCTTTAGAAAAAAAAAGACATTGTTTGGAAAGCACAAAGGAACAGAGCGGGAAAAGGTGTATTTCTACGGCACTGTGCCTCATCGCTCACTTGTGCTGAATCTAAGGTTACAGCCGGGGCTGTCTGGCAGTTATCCATACACAGTGAATCATGCCGTTCAGTGTGTGCGTGTGTGTGCGTGCTTGTGCGCGGTGAAGCTGTGGACAGGTATGACAGGGCTGACCTCCACGTGTTGCCAGAGAGAGTGTGTGGCCCAGTGTTACCTGTCATAACATGGGCTGCCTCGAGCCCCGGAACACCAGCCTGACCAGGCCACTGGGCAGCCAGAAATAATAGAGACTGGCAAGAGGGCAATGAGGGGTCACACAGACGGGGGGAGGAGGTGGTGGCGGTGGGCGGAGGGGAAGGACAGGGACATATGACAGGAGGACTTGCAGAAGCATGAAGGCAGGAGAGCGAGAGAGAAGGATGGAGTGAAGAAGAATTTACTCCAGCGAGGAGGATTGGTAAGGATAATGATGCGGCGGGGGGCGGGGGGGCAAGCGGGTCAATCAAGTAGCGGAGAAGAGGACAAAAGAGAGGAAGGCGAGGGGGGCGGCTACTGTTCTCGCTCCACACCGCCTCTGTGGAGAGTTAAAAAAAAATCACGTGTGAAGGCGGTGACAGTCGCCCTCTCCCACCCCCCACCCAAACAAGAAAAATGAGCCTCGCTTATGAGAAGCCGGTCCACGCCTCGCCTCGCTTCTCATTTGTTTTGGAAGCCAGTTTATCTTCGCGAGTATGATATTCTCGAGGTGCAGCCACTCGCCTGCAGAGATGGAACAGCTGAATTCACTTAGGCAGGCTTTGGCCAGCAATTAAAGTGCCGGATTAAGAGTGATTGCATTTTGTGTCCTGAGGAGGCGCTGCCTGCCATCTTGAGAGGTCTCATTAACATGGCTGCCGTAGGCTGTGCTGAGCACTGCCACAGGCAGTTAAAAAATAATGGAGACATTATCAACCTTAATGTCTTGTACCTGGAGTGGGGAAGATTTTATAATCACTATTGTGATGGGCCACAGGCTGCCAGTTGTGCAAAAGGGAAAGGTTGGATGAAGATAACCCTTTTTTCTGACCAGACCCCTGTGTGGGTTTTTTGATCAGCCACTACACATGGGGAGCCTGAGCAGCTGGATTTCATTAATTGAGTGCTGGCAGCGTTCTGCTCTGGCGGCAGGGGTGAGTCACACTGGTGGGATTGGTCTCTCTCTCCCTGATATCATCTTCCAACCATAACTACAAATAATTATTCACTCAAATCCATTACCGGGGGTCAATCAAGTTCCCCAATCAGTTCTAAAGTCCAATTACTGGCGCCAAGGCTCTATTCGCGCCTTCCTGCAGATGAAGGCCTTAGCCCACAGGCTGCCCAGTAAATTACACATAGCAAACAGAGGAGCGTGTGGGAGAGCGAGCCTCCTCAGGTGCGTAATAAAGCAGAGGTACACAGTGGTCTCTCCCTGGGGCATTCTGACCGTGCCAGCCGGCAGACTTCACCAGGTTAAATAGAATTAGCCCATGCAATGAGATGCACTTTGAATACCAAACCACCACGTCTCATCACTCCACAGGCTGGAGAGCACGCCCAGCGCAGCCCAGCATTAACATCCATCTCAGCAGCTGATATAATAAGACGTGTCGCCATGAGGGTCTTCTTATGAAGAGGCTGCACAGTGACCCACCGGAGCAGCATAATGAGTGGGGTGCTACATCTGCAAGCAAAGCGGGGGAAGCGAGGGGGCTCCTCGCATCGTTTTTGTCGCTGTCTCAAAAGTCGAGTCCCGAGCCTGGAGGAAATGCTTCTCTTTCTCTCTCACACACACTCATCTGTCACTACAGAGGGACAGCAGTGCAGCCAGGCGAGTCAGAGCGGCCGGGTTGGCAACGAGGCAGTCAGCTCGAGTGTGTGCGACAGGGGATGGATGGATGGCTCGTATGTATGTACAAGATGTGTAAGCGGTGAGCCGGACGGATGTTCGTGTGTGTAAGAAGGGGAAGAAAAGAAAACAAAAAAATAAAACAAGAGAGAAAGGAGAGGGGGAGGAGGAGGAAGGTGGGCGAGTGTGATGTTATGTGCTCGTGTGTGAGGAGGAGAGCAAACATAGAAGAGATGGCTGAGGCTTTGTGGATCAGCAGCCCATGACCGGCTGTCACACTACACATAGACACACACACACACATCTCCAAAAATGTGGCTGGTAGCAGGGCTGACATTTCCCTCTGTCAGGCTTCCCTCACGCTCTGATCTGAGCAGAAAACAAACTACTACGCTGATGCATCCTACAAGAGGAGAAACATGTGTGCCTCTCTGCGCTACAGTACACCCGCTCTGTTTACTGACATGTGTTGTAGCCTCATTTTTCAGCATTCGGGCTCTGAGGTTTTTTCTTGGAGGGGGTTAAGCTGAGTTTTTAGGCAACAATCACAACAGTTCTTAGTTTGCTCTTTAACCAAGGAAGGCATTTTGACTTCAGACTGCTGACACAATGAAACGCTGTGAATGTAAGCCCCCCCTCTATTAAACATGAAAAAAACAACCAGTAAAAGAAAACCTCATCAAAGAGCCTGTCTCTGTCCTCTGCTTACATTCAAGAGATCCGGCAAAATGCTAAACACATGTGGACGGGCCCTGTGTTTGGGCTAAGATGGCTGAACATGATCCGGCAGCATTTGAGTTAATCTTCCTTAGTGAAACCGCATGGTGTTGTTTACACTGGAGACAACTGTGTGTATATGCATGGATGCGTGTGTGTGTGTGTGCGCGTGGAGGGAGTCCAGAGCTGCAGAACTCACTGTTCCCTTTTGCAAAGCCAGAGCAGTTACAGTGTGTATGTGTTTGTGTCAGCATGATGGAGGAGATGGGTGTTACTCAGACCTAATGAATCCATCTGCATTCAAGGGGCATTCTTCCTCTCACACGCAGGCGGGAGCAAACGAGCAGCGACCTGGGAGCCCGTCCAGCGGTTGGTGGGGGCTTTCGCAGTATTTCCAAAGCAGACTAGAAAGTACAAGCACAGATTAGCACTGAATTCACCCTGTTTTTTTCCTTTGAGGAGGTTGAGAAAGCTGTACAATCACACACTCAGCCCTCCTGCTCTGTACTGTACCAAGCTTGGCTCCTTTCTGCTTTTCAGTGAGGATTGAGAGAGAGAGGGGAAAAAAAGCAGAGGATGGTTGTGTACAGAGAGCTGGGTCTACAGTACCTCGAGCTCGACCTCGAGGAGAGTGGCAGCTGTTGATGTCCTCACCTCTGAGTGACCCGGCACCCTAGGCAACCTCGATGAAGAATGGATGGAGGGCAGGAGGCGGGGGCGCTAAGAAAGGGAGGGCGGTTGGCACTGAGGGTTCAGTCATTAGGATAATGAACCCACAGCTGAGTGGGATTTGGGAGACCTCTAGTGGCTGAAGAAAGCACAAACTTACATTTACAGAGCACTGATGGTACGATAAAGATTATTTACATAGTGTATAAAAGCAAATGCAGTTCTTAGTGACCTGGAGGAAATGAATCACGCCTTCTTGATCTTGTGACTGCTTCAAACTACACCTGCCGGCTTTTAAAGGTGAGATATTTCAGGCATAAGTAAGTCAGATGTGCCATTTTGGTTACATAACAGTGATTCTTCCACACTAGCAGAAAGACAATATCTAAAATACAAATTCAGGAGCTTATTGTACTTTTTCTCATTTATGCAAATGTGTGCATATTTAATGAGAACATCTCATTTGCATATGATATCCATGGTGATACGTTTTATTTGAAAACCATAAATATTCGTTTTTCAGTGACGTGACATTACAACAAGCTTGAAAGGCCACATTCGGAGTAATTGTGTTTATTCCAAGCAAGAAATCTCCAACTCAGCTCTTACATGAAACTTCGTTTATATTTCTAAAGCTGCTTTTTTTTTAAACAGATGGATTTTATTTATACAGCATTCAGACACTGATTTATGAACATTTATTCATATTTTTCTGGTTTATCAAATGATAAAAACAGATTTTATAAAGACTCTAATGACCTTGGCTTTAGTCATTGTCCAATTCGATTTATGATCTGCAAAACTATGCCAATGACAGGGGTGACAATGCCTCATCAAAAATACACTTTCATAAAACTTGCAATACAGAGCATTAGACAGACCGGAAATTTTCATGGTGATCTAAACAGTTTTCTCTCTGTAGTCACCTGTAGCGTTTCTCCTCTATTGATCCTGTAAGTAAGAAATAACTACAAGTTTAAACAAATTAACCACTTTTTTTTTAATCACTTATTCAATTCAGGGTCTTGTTTCTCCCACAAAAAGAAAATTATTTGAAAAGGTAGAGATGAGTGAAAATTTCAAGTTATTATTGCAAAATGTTGACTTAATGAGTCAAACTTCTGGGTGAGTTGAAATTTTGACTAATAGATGACCTGTTTTATCTGCCCAGTGGCAGAAACAAGCTTCCGTATGCTTGTCTTTTTGGGAAAAGAAGCCTGATTACCTGGAAAGACCTCCCTCAGGCACGGAGAGGAACATCCAAACTCCACACTGAAAAACTGTTGGATCTGAACCCAGGACCTTGTTCCAGCAGGATTACAATCCTACCTCCTTGAACACACCTGATCTCGGACACTGAGCAAGGGTCGGGCCCGGTTAGTACTCGGATGCACCGCCTGGGAATACCAGGTGCTGTGAGCTTAGAGTGGCTGTGGTTCAGGAGGTCGAGCAGGACATCTACTAATTGAAAGGTCGGGGGTTCAACTCCTGGCTGCTCCAGGTCTGTGTGCCAAGATGATGATCCCGATGCGTTCATCGGAGTGTGAATGTTATATAGAAAGGACTTGGATGTACTAAAAAATGCTTGTGTTATAAAAACTGCTTTTAGTGCTCAAGTAGAAAAGTGCTATATAAGAACCAGCCCACAATGCAAAAGGTAATAAGCTCTCAATACCAGTTTAAGTGACTTACTGTGTGTCAGAAGTACCAGCAAGTTTACACAAATTTAATGCCACGTGTACACAATCTCATAATTAGACCAACGGGACAAACACAAGGGAGTTCTTCAACATCATTGTGCTGACAGCCTCGACTGTTGGACTATGATGGTTACAGAAACCAAACAGCCTGCCGACTTCTTATGTTTTATTTTCTATCTCATCGATATATTTTTGTTTTAGCATTTATTGGCATTTTCAGTGAGCTCAGGGGGTTTTACACTGTAAGTTAACGATTCTACAGTATTAGAGAAAAAACCCCAACAATCACACGACTCCCTGTGAGCGAGGAAACATCTGACAGAAGCAGGCTCAGGGACAGGCGGCCATCTGCCACAACCGGTGGGTAGCGATGGAGAGGAAGAGAAGAAGAAAGAGAGGATAAGGAGACAGGGCAACCTGGGACAAGAATGTTACAAAGGGGATTCTTTAGACTTTCAGAAAACTTGACCTCTGACCTTGACCTTCAGATCGAGGTCACCGGGATTTGAACACATCTGAGATTTTTAGTAGATGCACCTATGGCATCAATTTGAAAATCGAGTCATCGCATTCACACACTTGGACGTCCACGCCACCTGCTCGCCCGGTGGGTTGAAGACAATACTCCAGTGTGCGAATTCAGAAAATCGAATCAACAAACTGGATTTGAACTTTATGTGACCTCGCATTTTCTTCTGGTTTAAAGAACACTTACAACCCTACAGGACTCCTGGACTAAACCTGGAGGCCACAGCCAGGCTTTCCTTCAGTCTTCAGATGTCAGTTTGGAGTCTGGAAATTATGATGTGTACGTTTACATAAGTTTATATATTAAAAAAAAATAGCTGACGGATTAACAGACACTAAAAATAACAGGTGCAGCCTACGAGTACATAATGGGTTGGAAATACCCTGTGTATAGATTAGACTGTATAAGAATATGCCGCTGACACCGGCGTCTGCTGCGGGGTCCCTGAATAAAGCAGCTGCAGCAGCCTCTTTAAATAATAAAGTAATAAAGTAGCTGCACCGGCGTTATGAGTGCGTGACTTCTCTTTGTGTTCAGTCCTCCGGTGGTGTCCGGGAGCGCAGCGCAGTATGAACTTAATTCTGGAAATATTAAAGTGTGTTTTGCCTGAATTCGAAGCAACCGTACAGCTGAGTCATTCAGACGAAGCCCAGCGCTGACATTTCTGGCTCCGGAGAGCCGAAAAGAAATGTCATTAAATCTCTGACAAATCTCAGGGCTAATATTCGTAGAGGTAACATTAATCACTCGGCCCTTTTTCATATCGTGAGCAAACACGCAGCGGTAGAAGAGCTCGGCCAACTGTGCCGGCAGATTTAATGTAATTCACTTGTCCACTTAAGATTCAAATTGTTCTTTAATAGAAACCAAACAGTGGATTAAAAAACAAACAAAAAAAAGAAAAACACAGATTCAAAGCCTCGATGCTTTCCTGAGGAAAACCTGTTATTAGAGCAACATCTTCAGTAGTTCAGCAGCAGAAACACGGGGCTCTAACTAAATCGATTCTACCCAAGCCCGATCCTTTCATTGACGCTTTGTGGCTCGCAAATAGGCTGTTATTACTGGTATTACTGATCGTGAGGAACGAGTCACAGCTTTACTGTAACACGCCGTTCATGATAGTGAAAGATACCGCTCAAACTATTCTTCAACTGTAACCACACAACCTTTGAATCCTCCTTCACTGATCTCGTTAAAACTTGTCCGTAGTGTCCAAAAGAGACGGTCGCTTCCGCGTTTCACATCTCGGACTCTCAACGCATCTCATTTTTGCCAAACGCGAGTGCGTCTCGAGCCGCTGACGAGAAATGACGACTTTCAGCGCTCTTCCTGCTCTTGTGACTTGGATGAAAGCAATCAGAAAGCGAAGCCTCTGTAGACGGGGGGTGACACTCACGTATTTAAATTTTTAAATCGTGTGTTAAAAGAGCAGAGATCGAGTCTTTTTCTGCAAACCGCAGAGCCAAGGTCATTTTCTCGCTCTCCTTTTCAGTGAGTGATCCGTTCCTTATCTGACAGTGCAGTCCCAGTGATTACTGTGATGAAGAGGATGAAGAAAAGGCTCTGAGAAGCAGGTCAGCAGCCAGTCCTGGAGAGATGGCTCCTTTGGTGACCCTCTCCTCGAGGTGGGGTAGAGCTTCTCTGACACCGGGGTGATTTTGGAAATGGCACAGGACGCTCTCCTGGATCAGACTCCACATCCACACCTTCTGCTGGGCCGTCCGCCTGCCCTGCAGCTCACCGCTGGCCAGCGCGGCCTCCCGGTATGCCTCCATCTTGGCCCAGACCTCTGGGATGCCCTCGAAGGTTTGCGAGGAAGCCCGCACCACCTGCGGGTGGAGAAGGTGAGGGGTGGGAAGATTCATGATTCAGCTGTTCAAAATGAGCGTTTCACAGTCACAGCAAAATATACAGAACAGAGAAAGTTTTATATTGTTAATGGATTTTTATGCCTCCTGTAGGTCATGAAGTCTTTAAAGCAAATCATCATTTTCATTTCAAGGTCATGTCAGTAGCACGAAAATGACGGCAGCTGCCAGAGGTAAGTTCAGATCTCTGGAAGAGTATGTTTAAGAAAAGCCGCAGTTCCACTAATGGCCACTTGAGGCTGACCCCAAAACCGAAACAATCCCCATTGAATCTAATGTTAAACAGTATCAAAAAGCACATTTACAGCTCCATATTCTTTAGACTTCTATGGCAGTTTCCTCTCTTCATGACAGCTGAACAGTGGAGGATTTTGTTTTTTAATTTTTAAGACAAATCAACAGATCTGGATGCTGGTAAGATGTGGGCTGTTTGGGAAAAAAATGAAATGGCCTTTAAAATGGTAAATGGCCTGTACTTTTATAGCGCTTTACACTACATTCAGTCATCCACACATTCACACACTGGTGATGGCAGCTACATTGTAGCCACAGCCGCCCTGACAGAGGCGAGGCTGTAGGCCTACCACCAGTAGGCAACGGGTGAAGTGTCTTGCCCAAGAACACAACGACCGAGACCGTCAGAGCCGGGGATCGAACCGGCAACCTTCCGATTACAAGACGAACTGCCAACTCTTGAGCCACGATCGCCCCAAGAAATGAACTGAAACAATTTTGTGAACTAAAATAAAAACAGAGGAACTATCTTTAGCTTCAGCATCTGAGGCATTGATGAATGTGTTTACTGAAACTCAGGGCGTCTACAAGACTGTGAGACAACCGCTTTTGAAAAGTTTTGTTTCTCTCGTTCTGTATTTTTTTTTTTTTAATTGTTTGACAAACACTTTCCTTAAAATAATAAAAGACTGAAACTAATAAAAACTAAACAAAAACGAAACATTTTCAAAGTGTAGTAAGAAATACTTCTCTGAAAACTAACTGCAACTAAACTGAAGTCAAAATAAAGTCAAAATGAAATGAAAATTATTAGATAGTTCACATGAAAACAGTCAGCCCGTTGCAGGATTTCCATTAGTTTTACCGACAGTTGCTGCACTTTGTCTTCTCTGCATGCGTGCATACCTGCACAACTGGCTACAGGAAGGTCTTTTGCATACACCTGTTGGGTCTGACTGAGCTTGGATGGGGGACCACCACCACGTCTCCCCAAACAAACCACGCCGGGGTGGGAAAACAAACCAGAGCTCGACCCCATGCGACCAACAGATATGTGCTTTTAACTTTATACGTTCACTTTGATATACCGATGTGTGTTTTTATGTTTTTAAAATGTCTCATTTTTTCCTGTCGACTTCAGCTTTAATGTTTTATTTTTTAACTACAAGTGCAACATGCACTGCTGAGCCAACCGTGGCACATTTACATTGATGTTTTTCAAATGCCAGTGATGATTAAATCCTGAGCAGGTTACCGGTTCACCAGTACAGACTGCTGAACAGGAAGTCTTCTTGGGAAAAGCCAACCTGAGCTTCCTACAATACACAATAAATGTAGAGGCTATTATTAAAAATAAAGGTTTAACCGAAGACGGGCTTTAAGCTTCCCCCCCGCGATCATTAAGAGAACATTTTGGATGCGGTAAATGCATCAGAGTCTGGGAGTTCTGCATTTAAGGTTTTTTCCTTTCAGTGCACCTCCAGCCTACAAGAAGCTGTCAAGTCACTACGCAAATATCAAGCATTCGTCTGTCCTTAACACCTTGTTCACGCAGGCAATCCGGGGATAAATGTCACTTATGTGTTTAGTACTTCGACTGCACGTCTCTCCTCAAAGCTTAATGCAGATCCGAGAGCGCATGATGAAATTCAGAGTAACATTGAGTTTGTTGAAAGCGGGCTCCAGGTTTACAGGTAGACACAAAGCTCCATTCAGATGTGCAGATCCTTTCTTTACCGTCTTCTATTAAACACCAGCTGACAATCAAATTTGAGTCACTTAAACAGCTCAGAATATAAATGGCAGCTGTGATCAAAATCCACTTACACACGTTCCAGTTACAACGTTAAGGTGAGAAGAAGAAAGATCATGTGACTTACTGTACTTACAGCATATTCTCTCATATAAGTGATCTTTTTAAAACGACTTAATACATTCACAGACCGCCTTACCTCTGCTGGTATCTAGTTACACAAATGCTCGTAGTTCTCCAGGTTTTCAGGTGTTACACAAATCTTTCTAATATTCGTCTCTCCGCCGTCACATTGGTTTTGTTTCCGCTGGCCGCAACATTGAAAGCTTTAAAGCCGCTCTCACTGTTCCTCCGTAAGAAATCATCAAGAAGCCACTAAAAGCTGAGAGGGAAAACAAGCTTCTTGTAATCTGGATGTAACAGCTCTTAAAGAGGCACTTGAGGAATTTTGTATTGCATTTCTAAAACACCAGGGAACAAAGAAAACTTCAATGACCCTACGGCTTTCATGACATCTAAAATAGATTTGTGTTAACCCAACATGTCTTGGAAATGCCATTCAAAGACGTCGGGCTGTCCGTCTCCTGGATTTACAATAAAGTAGCCTTGAAGCTCAAACTGAAATCAAGATTAATTTATCTAATCTTACAAACCCAATATTAGAAGTGCTGTGAAGTTACAAAAAACTCATCTGAAACAACATTTAAATCTAAAAGCACCAAAATAAAATCAGAAACACGAAAGAGCAGAGACATAAAATCATAGTGTTCCTGATTTCTAATTTTTTTTGTATATTTGTCAAACCTGCATTATTTAGATCATAAAACACATTTTATTATTAGACGAGAATAACCTGAGTAAATACAATATGCAGTTTGTAAGCGATGATTTTGTTTATTAGATGGGGAAAAAGTCCAAACCTGTGCGGCCCTATGTGATAAAGTATTTGCCCCCTAAACCTGATAACTGGTTGTTCCTGGCTTGGTAGTAAGAGCCGCAATCAAGTGTTTGTAATAACTGGCGATGAGTCTTTCACATCGCTGTGGAGGAATTTCGTCTCACTCTTATTTGCAGTGTTGTTTTAATTCAGACACATTGCAGGGTTTTTGAGCCTTTTTAAGGTCACGCCAAGGAACCTCACTTGGATTTGAGACTTCGACAATGCAGCGATGTGAGACGTTGTGTTCTTTTTGCGTCAGCAGTGGTTTTCACCTTGAACTCTCTCATGGTTGCCTTTTTTGCCCAGACTCATGTTGAATCATGAACTCTGACATGAACTGAGACATGTGAGGCCTGCGGTTCTCCGAATGTTGTTCTGGGTTGTTCTGTGACCTCCTGGCTGAGTCCTCGATGAGCTCTTGGAGTAATTTTGGTAGGCCGGTCACTCCTGGAAAGGTTCACCACTGTTCCAAGTTTTCTCCATTTGTGAATAATGGCTCTCACTGTGGTTATAAGTCCTGAAGCCTTATAAACAGCTTTGTAACTCTTTCCAGACTAATAGATATCAACGAATTTATCTCTCAGCTGTTTTTAGTTTCTTTAGATTGTGTTGCTCTTTGAGATCTTTTAGCCGGCTTCACTTTATCAGACAGAGTCGGTTTAAGTGATTTCTTGATGCAGCCAGTCTGGCAATAACCAGCGCTGGGTGTGACTAGTAAAACTAAGCACAGGTTTCCAAAAATGTGATTAATCACAGTTCATTCATGATGTGCATGCACTGTGTATATGAATGTAATCGTTTTTTAAGCAACATGTCTAAAACCTTTTTCTAGTTTCACTGTCCAAAATCTGCCATTTTTTTTCTGACATCAGTGTAATCAGTCTTTGGGGGTTTTGGGTTGTTGGATGGACAACAAAGATTAAATTTAAAGACGACCCGTCGTGCTTCTCAACTCTGGGACCATTTACCTTTTGCAATTTCCTACATAACATAGACCAAAGGATTAAGTGATTGTGAAGAGAACCATAAAAGTCGCCTCACATGCCACCAAGAGTTTAATCATCAAGTCAAAATAGTATTTATGTCACCATCATAGTGCCACGCAAAGCAGAGCAAGAGACTAAATCTCTGCCATACGGTCGGGAAACAGACACGAATATGCACAACAAAGCCGAGCGTGAAGCATAAAGAGAGAGGAGCTGTAAGAGAAGCCTATCAGATTTTATGAGAACGAGCACTTTTCTAATCAGTGAAATGCATGACGCAGCAGCCGAGTATCCAGTGCATTGGGAGCGGGGGGTGGGGGTAATAAGGACTAGTAGGTGGGGGTGCTTCCTGGCTGCTTGCCCGGTGGGCAGATGCAGCACTGGGCTGGGAAAACAAAGGGACAGGGCTAGCCAGGCGAGCGGGTGAGGTGGGACACTGCAGCACTAGTGCCGTGATGTTATGATGACCCACCCCCACACTCCTCCTCCTCCTGGGTCAGCTGACCTCTCTGTGGGATATCTTGTTGGGTCCATGTGCTGCAGCTGCCCAGCAGAGCAAACACCAAACACCACCAAATCCTTGTTACCGACTCCTTGCATCATTACATCACTACACACACACACCTTAGGGTTCCAGGATTTGGACTGTCTCCTGAGCAGTTTGAGTGCGCTGGTGTATTCAGCCTGGATCCTCCTGGCCGGCACCACCAGGTCTCCGTCTGACTTTGTCACCACGACCAACTCGGCCCTTTCGATTATGCCCCTCTTGATGCCCTGAACAGAGATTTTGTCATTAGAGAGGAGGATGATTAAACGATGAAAACGCTGCCTGATGCCTGAGCTCCTCAAGGCTCCTGCACGCAGCTGCGGTCAAGTGTTTTCAAGCCTGAGACTTTAAAAGTCTTAAGGCTTTCTTTCTATTCAACATGGCTGATTTTTGCAGTCGATATCCAAAGATAGATGGAATCGAATTGTATAAATATTTTCTTTCTGTACAGAACTGTGCTAAAGTAAATGTCCGACCCTTAACCCTAACCCCAGGTATGAGAACTGGACTGAAAAAGCAAAGGAAAACTTTGAAAGTCCTTCAGAAAGCCTGGAGAAATATTGCTCATGACCACTTAAAAAAATGAGACTTTTGCACATTACAACACCTCTGATATAGTTAGGTTTTCTATGATTAGCTCAAATAATCCCATATAAAAATATACGGTGGTATGTGTAGATCATGAGCTAACTGTACATTTTGACTCTGAGTAACACAGGTTGATTATTAAGCACTAATTTACTGGAATGAATTTTCAAGCGTGCTGCTTTCCTCATGTGTTCATGTCCGAGTGTTTCCACATTACCAATAGTTATTATAATTAAAACAAATGCCACTTCAGCTACCTACTGTCCCACCATAATCACTGTAGCATTAATCATCATGAGGAAGGCTAATGAAGTGAATAATTTTCCTAATTAATTAAGTGGCGAGCATATAGTTATTGTGAGCATGTTTATCTTTACAAAAAAAACGTGGACACACAATCTGCTTTTGCTTATAAACAGTGCTTCATAAATATATTCATCAGGTAATTTAGTTTAGGTTTTATAATTCTGATGAATTTAAAGATCGTTGATATCAGATAATCAGCGGCTGATAAATGACAGCAGCTCAATCAAAAACTGGTTTTGTTCCCCTACACATTAGCACGAAATTAACAATGACTAAATTTTACTGGTCGATTACTTTGTTCCAGCTCCGCAGATGAGCTGAAGCAGGCTTGTTTTCACTGACCTGGAGTTCATCGCCCCCTGCTGGTGGAATCAGCAACACAAACATGTCAACCATGTCTGCCACTGCGAACTCTGACTGGCCGACTCCTGGAGGAAAAACAAAAAACAGAAGAAAGATAACAAAACAGAGGACTAGTTTAACGATCACTGCTGACTGATAACACGACAAAGTTTGATACGACACAGTATCCTCTCATCTGAAACTAAATCTACAGTCCTATACAGCCTCACGCTTTTCAAACGATACATCCAACAGTCACACTAAATATTTGCCTGCGTTTGCGTTGTCTGAAAATCTAAAGAATTTAAAGGAAAGCTGGTCCTGGTGAGGACTTGCTCAGTCATTCAAAAATCATGAAAGCTGATGAATAATCATGAGCTTTCACAAACTTCAGAGCGCTCACAGTGAATAAATTTTAGCCTGGAGATGCAGAGCAGGTGCCTGATGACTGGCGCTGCTATCAGACAGCACACTGAACAAATTATGTTTGCATAAAAAAAAAAAAAAAAACTTAGTACAAGCAGAAGAACAAATACTTGCTGAGATTATGGCTTTAACACGCTTACTCCGAGGGTTCGCGTCACAGCATCTTACCTACAGTCTCCACAAGGACGATGTCGTAACCTGCTCCCTCGCAGAGAACAATGGCCTCGTTGGTTGTTCTGGTGACACCTCCGAGTGTTCCCGAGGTCGGCGATGGCCTGATGAAGGCGTTCATGTCTCTTGAGAGCTCAGTCATACGAGTCTTATCGCCCATCAGAGACCCTGCAGCAAGAGGGATGAGTCACTTGGCAGCAGTTTTACTGTGCAGTGCTGCTTGTAATTACTCAGTGATTTCAGCCTATTCAAAGGGGACCTATTCTGCTTGTTTCCTGCTCTATATTTTATATTCTCTCAAATAAAAATACCCTGATTCATTTATGGAAAATAAATGGTTTAAAGCAAGCAGTTTTAACTTCTCTCTCTTTAAGGCCACCACCTGTGGTAGACAACTTTCTGCTGCCCTTTGCAAACAATTTTGAACAGCAGGTGGGCGGGGCTCTGCACCTGAAATGGTCGTGTTAAAGAGATCCCTGCTCAGTGACTTTACACCAAGAGCAGAAAGGAACAGTCAACATACCTCGTTATTTGAAACTTTGACCGATATGAACATTTATCTCCGTCATCGTATGTTTCTACACAAATCAGGAAAAGCACTTCAATACAGCCAAACATAAACAGCACAATATCCCCTGAACCTAAATCCAGCATCTTTAAACATTACATAAAATTTCCCTGTGCGCTGTAAAGCTCAAAATAATAATAGTTCATCTATATCACAGTAAAAGCAGATGATGAACGTGTCAGCGGTTACCCCCAGTGGTGCAGGAGGATGGGTCGACAGCCAGCACTGCAACTTTATGTCCACGTCCTGTCAGCATCTTCCCCACCACCTCGATGAAGGAGGACTTTCCTGCTCCGGGGGGTCCAGACAGACCTGAGAAATCAAAGAGACCTCGTCAGTTTGCAACAAACGGTGACGATGACACTTATTTACGTAGCACATTCCATTACATCAGTCGGTTATTGAATGTACGCGCAGATGTAATTGATCTCAAGTGAGCAGGCAGCTTGTTCCAAAGACGCAGAGCACAGTAATTGAACCCCTTCAGGTTACTTGGATCTGATTGTGGAACCAGTTAAAAGAACCTGATGACCTAAGAGGTCTGACTCGGTTGTCAGATATGTACTGGAAGGCCAAACCATTGAGAACTTTGTGAACATACAGAAGTGATTTTATATGGTAATGAGAGCCAATGAAGTGGTCTTCAATACTGGGATAATGTGGTCAAACTTCCATGTACCTGTAAGGATTCTGGCTGCTGTGTTTTGGATAAGGTGAAGACGGCCCATTGATGATTTGAGTGTTGAAATAATCTAACCTTTGTGATATGAATGCACGGAGTCAGTCTGAAATTGTAATTTCTAACCTTAGATATACTTTTAAGTGACAGGTAACCTTATTGATCTGGTTATCAAAAGTGAGATCACTGTCCAAAATGATGTCTGACTTGTTCACTGTGTGAAGAGAAATGAATGATAAATATGAACAGGTTTTTTTGTCTCTGACTTTTTTGGACAAGTATTTCTGTCTCGTCTCTGCTCAGTTCTAAAAGGTTTTAAGACATCCACCAGTTAAGGTCATTAATGCAGCTTATTAGTTTGTGAACAGAGGTTAGATCATTAGAGGAAAGTTACAAGTACAACTGTGGATCATCTGCATAAAAATGGTAGTCATGATTCTTGTGGGAGGGAGGTTAAACTGTAATGGATGGCACCAAACAGCCCCAAGAGCTGATTTCTACTAACCTAATTTAAATTTATGTGTTAAAGTAACTACACAGTATAATCTGAATATTGTTTCTACTTTCTGCTTTTAAAGCTTTAATAATGAAGAGTTTAAAATGTAAAAATGTTAAACTCTTTTTTTTTTTTTTTTGTTAAACACACTTCACTTTGGGGTCAAGTCTGAAGAAATCTGAAAGCAAAATTATGTGACTGTTTCTTTGCACCACATAGAACATCGGAGCCACTGCTGCAGAAACCATCTGATGAAGGATTCATGGCAGAGGTGACGTGTTTATACTACAAGGTGTGTTAAACATAAGGCCCTGGGGGCCGAACTAAAACACAAAAGGGTCCAAATAAGCCCACTGCAATCTTTGCAAAGCCTGAAAATTTCAGAGAATTCATCCCCCCCGGAAATTGCACCACTATCCTTGTGGTGGGGATTTCAGCATTAGGACATATTTACTGGCTGTGACTTTGTTTTTTATCGTAAAAAAAAAAGTGTGAAATGAGAAACTATTTTATGAGAAACTATTTTACAACAGCAGTTGTAAAATAGTCTTCATATGAAGGTTTCATGTCTTTATAGCTCCACTGTGATCTGTAGGTTATAATGCGGATACAATGGCAGTAGCCTTAGTTTAAATGTACTTATTTTAATACATTTTAGGTTCAAAGACACTTAGAGACAAGAAAAACTGAGTTCAGACAACCGCCACAGACTTAAGCCTACACACCTACTCTGAAGGCCACTGGCTTCCCTCCATTGCGGCTCTCCTGCTCCCTCCTGTAAGACAGGACCCTCTGCAGTAGCACCTGGGCCAGCTCTTTCTTTCTGGGATGCTGGGTCTCCACCAAAGTGATGCACTCTGCCAAAGACGCCCGCTGTCCTCCGATCAGCCCGTCATAAAGTTTATTCAGCAGTCTCTGCTCAGGCCCACTCAGGTCCTGTATGTGCTGGCTGGCTGCTGTGCTTTCAGTCCGTGTGTGCTGGCAGCTGTGAGGCGGGACGATGCTCCGGTACTGAGGGCGTGAAGCAGTGAAGCAGTGCCAACTGTGAAGGCGGCACGTCCCGGTGAGTGCGGGGGCAGTGGATGAGGAGATGTGGCGGAGGAGAGCGAGGCTAAACTGTCTCATTGTGTGTCAAAGGTAGGGCGGTCTGGGAGGGCGTACAGGCTTGCAGTTAATTTATCCAGCGGTACTTCCAGCTGAGGTGCTTACAAACGTCACCGTTACAGCAGTTATAATAGTCACCGTCAGGCTAATGTTTATTCTTTCTAACGTCAGCACGTAATGTACTCGTTGAAGGCAGTTGTTAAAGACGTAGTTTGGACAAAATAGCCGCAAAGTGTGAAAACTAAACTCACTCTGACCTCGTCCCAGTTGCTCGGAGACGTTACAGGTTACCTATCGCCATCGTTTCATTCATTCACTTCCGTTTCCGTTGACGTCTGACACCGCCCACCGCAGTATTTCCGTCGGTTTATTTGGAAAGTAAAACGTTTCCCAAATACATCTAAAATCTGCCACAGAAGTTTAAATGTGCTATTCGTTACTTTTTTTTCTTTGTGTGTGTGTTTTTTAATAACAGACGAAAGTAGTTAAATGAACATTTAAATATGGCAGTTGGCCATTTTAGCCAGCAGGTGGCAGCAGATGTTAACCTTCACATCTTATCAACTTCAGGGTTAATTCCCTTTAAAAAAAAAAAACAAAAAAAAAAATCAAACTTGATAATACATGCATGTGTTCCGCGTCCTGTGCCACTTTAAATTAGTCAGTATTTCTGGCATGGATCGAGTCTTTAACTACTGTGGTCCCAGGCTTTGGAGCAGTCTGCTTCAGGGTGTGAGCAACACCACCATTTTTTCCCTTACAGCAAAAAGTACTAAACTTATTTTCAGCTTGGCTTTATTTAGATTGTCCAATCATTTATTCATTTAATTTTAAACAACTCCCTTATTAAGCAGGGATCACCTAACTGGTAGCTATGGATCTTGGGAGGAAATTTTGGGAAGCAAGGCTGAGATGTTTTGGACATGTGCAGAGAAGAGATAGTGGAAACACTTGACAAAAGATGGTGAATATGGGGCTCCCACCATTATTAAAGTTGTGCAAAGATTGTACTTATTGTACTCTGGAAAGAACTCTGGGTTTTAGAAAGATAGCTGAATTCAGTATGAACCTCATTAGAATGCTTCACTGTGCTGCTGGAGCTTGAATAGTGGACCATACGTGAAAGTAATGACAACTCATTAAAAAAAAAGTCCCTTTTTAAATTGATTTGATCACAAACAGCAATTTGTTATCATTTTACTGGTAAAAAGAATCAATTAAAGGGGGACTGGAGAAGCTGGTTCAAAAAGCCTTAAAACAACTAAGATGTGTTGAATACTTGGAAACATGTAGCACAGTAACAGGAGCTGGAGACCAGTGAGAAACAAAACAACAATTACAGAGAAAATAAAATAATCTATAAAAATATATCTTATAATAAACAAACAACTATTATTTTATCCCTGCTGTTTTTTGAGGTCTACAGTAAAACAAGTTTTCCTGTTTGGCTCAAATATAGCAATAATAATTTATACAATGCCATTTATGGCCTGTATGTTGTGGTGCTTTAAATTCAGTTTTGTAAACAGTGTTGTATGTATGCTGTATGTCAATCACATGAGGAAGAGACTCACTGAGTACACTGCAGGCCTGAGACAGTCAGGCTAGTAAAACACTGGGATTATTCCACCTGACATGCTCGTCTGAGCAGCCTACGGGAAACATGCAGCCTTGTGGGAGGCGGCAGCACTAACCACACTGCAACCATGCCACCCACATCACAAAGTCAAATGAAACTGCTACACTCAAACCATCCACTCACCAACTTCCAGAAGACCTTTGAAGGTTGTTACAGTGCCATCACAACATTTCTTTAAAAAAAAAAAAAAAGTGCGTTTGTGTGTGTTGGGGGGTATTTTATGCATTTCCATGCAATTTACTTGAAAATGCAATTATGCTTAACACTGGTGCAGTTGGCTTTGACATGCTCTTGTAATTGTGCGTTTCAAATTGAAGGTCTACTTCCAAATATACATACAAACACAGGAGGAGCTCTTCCATCACTTCAGAGGGCATTACAGTGACTTGCATTCATTTCCCACTTGACTCTTACCTTAAACCAAGTCTACTCATTAAAAACCTAATTAATGAGAGGAATTGCAGTTTGTCCCCAGAATCTGACTGGGTGCAACAATTTATGTCCCTACACAAGTACAGGCGCACGGTGTACTTGTGTGAAGTACAGGATGAAGTGAAGAATCTGGCATCATGGTGCCAGGACAACCACCTCCAGCTGAACGTCGGCAAGACCAAGGAGCTGGTGGTGGACTTCAGAAGGGGTCAGCACAGAGACTACAAGCCCATTATCATCAATGGAGCTCCAGTGGAGAGGGTGCAGTCCTTCAAGTATCTTGGTGTCCACATCTCCTCAGACCTGACATGGGCTGCCCACATTCAGGTCCAGACCAAAAAGGCTAGGCAGCGCCTGTATCACCTACGACAACTGAGGAAGCTCAGGGTCTCTCCAAAGATCCTCAGGATTTTCTATACAGGCGCTGTGGAGAGCATCCTCACACAGAACATGACATCGTGGTTTGGGAACAGCTGTGTTAGGACCAAAAAGCTCTCCAGAGAGTGATCCGTACAGCAGAACGCTGCTGCAGGATTGCTCTCCCCCCGCTTCAGGACACCTACACCAGGAGATGCCGGACTAGAGCAGCGCAGATACTGAAGGACCCGTCCCATCCTGGCAACAAACTGTTCCAACTTCTGCAATCTGGTAGAAGGTTCCGCATCTTCCGGGCAAGGACAGAGAGACTCAAGAGGAGCTTCTATCCCCAAGCCATCCGGTCCCTAAACACACACACCCGCCCTCTCACATCATCTATAATTGACTGAGACAGGACTCTTCCAGACACTAAACCAAGGCACAATGTACATTTCAATTCCTTTAATTTTAAATATGTTTATATTGTCTATCCTGTAAAATAGTCCGATGTCTATTAATATTAATGTACAGAATTCACCTGCTTGCTGCTACTACTGCACATTCACCCAGTGTGTGTGTCTATATATCTATCTATATATATCTATATCTATCTATCTATCTTCCTCTACCCCCCCATTTTTGCACATGTCGAGGAGCATGTCAGGCTACATTTCACTGTGTGTTATACTTGTATAACTATCCATGTGACAAATAAAGAACCTTGAACACACACACACACGCACACAGAAAGTCCCCAACAATACATGATGCATATTTTCTTAGCATGGGTGGCCTGTAATTAAACCAAGTCACACAAAGACAAACATGCAGAGACAGTGGTCATGAAAGAGACAGAAATATTGCAAGTAATGAAACAAATTTATTGACTCTTCCAGTAGAGACTTGATATTCATGGAATAAAACTGCTTTTCTGGGAGTTTTTACTGAGCAAACCAGACAGAGGAAGCGAAAACAAAATAAAACCAAAACAAAGAGGCAACATGTGAAAGTGCAAACAAAACTAAAAATGTTCAAAAAAAATACAAAAAGAATGTAAAGAGTACAATAGTTTTACAGCAAACAGGATTGCTCAAAGCATAAAAATAACTGAATGGCAAAAATCTGCATTTTATTAAAAGAAAATGATTTGGGGAAGTCAGTAGCTGACACCCTTTTTCTCAGTCATGATTAAAATCTGAATACTCAACTTTTCCCCATAACAGTCATTTAACACGTTTTGCTCAATGTAATAAGATGATGAGGCGCAGTCACTGAAATATTAATGTCCTCAATGCGACTCGACTCTGCATGACACATCAGATTCAGCTGCAGAGAATACAGCAGGGGACAAACTACACTGTACTTGTGTTCGCCTCCGCTTCATTTCATGTTCAGCTACCAGTCTTAAATGTGTAACACTACACTAACCAAACTAGGCTTTGCAAAACCAGACTGCACAGCACATAATCTAATAGTGAATATATCTAAACACTATCCGTTTTTTCCTCTTAAAATTCATTTGAAACACAAGATGAGCAACACTTTAAACTGTTTATGTCTGAAATGCCCTTTGAGTGCCATGCACCACACTAAATCCTACACTAAATGCTCAAATGGCCCTAAATTTTGCCCTCATATTATTCTTCTACTTGTAATAGTGGATTTTATGTTGCTGTTATACAGATAACTTTAACTGCTCTCACTTATTATAATCTAAAAAACATTTTGACAACCCAGCACACTTCTTTACATATCGGGAGATGAAAATTTTCCTGCTAACAGTTTACATTTCAGAAGCACATTTCATGCCAACCTGACTGCAGTTGGACAGAAAACAGAAACCAACTGCATTTCGGTGACCTGGAATGTCCCATAATTATTCTGACTACATGTGTATATCAGGATTTCCGAGGGAAGAATTAGATGCAAACTAGTTATGAGTCAGAATAGTAGAAAGATGGAAAAAAAATGTTGCGGGAGCAAGATCAAAGAGGATACTTGCATCAATATGAGTATGATGGTCTAATTATTACAGTTGGTCACAGAGATCAAGTATCTTCCAGTTGCATCACGCTCACCTTGCTAACTCCTCTCCCAGTCTGTAAATGTGCCCAATTCAGACATCCTTCAAGTAGAGAACAAACCCATTTAACAACCCGCCTAACCTCAAAGTCCCGGATCAGTTTGTGTTTCAGTCAAAACTTCAGTCTGACAAAAACACAAACCAGTCTGGCACCAGCTAACCCCTGTTCCTGCTACTTAAATCAAAATGCTGGGGTATGGACATCCACAGTGCCGAGCACAGTGAAGCCTAGGAGACGGAGGATATGGGGTTGTGAGGGGAGCCCATCTGAGTCAGCACCTTATCCAACCACTGCAGGGGGCCGTGCAGGTGAATCTCAATCCAGCAGGGTGTGCTGGTCACATCTTGGCGGTGGTACTCTGCACCCCAGCCCTGAAAAGCACAAAAACACGGGTTTTATTTTCTTACAATTTGGTGGTGATTTAAAAGAAAATGGAAAATGCTAATTATTTTTGGACTGTCTCATTCCAGATATTTTACCACTTTAAATTAATTTTCAGCTTAAAAAAGTGCCTTTTAAAAAAAAAAAAAAAAAAAAACCAACAAAAAAAAAACCCCCCCTCCAATGCAGAGTTTTAAAAACAGGGCACAGTTTAAGTGTGGCTTGACTGAAATTTCATGGTATAATAAATCTCCTGTCAGCTGTGAAAGACCATCAGCTGACATTAAAATTACAGATTATCTGTAAACATTAATGTGCATTTATTGTAGTTTTATGAGAATTTAATTTATAACAATGTAAAATTATACAGCGTAACCACAAAATAGAGACAGGCACATAGTTACATGCTTAACTGTAATTATGTTACACAGCATCAAACAAATACTGTGTGTGTGGCTGCTCAGCTGTTTGTACAACTGCTGAGCCATATAAACCTTTTTTAAAAGGTAAAAACTGATTAAAAGCAGCTAAACATCTATCGTCCAAAAACGTTAATTTTTTAGAAGGAAAATTCAAACCAGACTACCTTAACAAAGCTCATGCGGATAGTGCACATCTTGGTGAGCTCATAAACGGCCTCAAAGCCGTGGTTGACGGACTGAGCCAGCAGCTCAGCGAACTCCTGGTTGTTGAAAATCTTTAGGCTGCAGCCGCTGGGAATCTTGCAAACAGTCGTGGGATGGAAGCCGTGATGATAATTGCAGTTACGACTCTGGACGAAGATACTGCTGTCACTGAGACATTCTGCATACACCTCCCCTCCAACGTAATACAGATGGACGCCTAATAGAGAGTAGTACAGTATTAACAGGGTGGATGAGTCTCTTTTATCAAAAGAAGACAAACATCCGTGTGGTCAACCTGAAATCAACAGACTGGAATGTTTAGTCAATCTGTCGTTGCGTTTTACGCCACATCTCAGTTCCTGCTGACAACATGAATTGATTTAGGCTAGTCTGGCGACAATTGCTTCATTTTGGTCACCGACAGGTTTTCCATGTTGTACCTTTGCCAATGTGCCTCCTGGTATTCTCAATAGTAGAGTTGCGGTTGACGTTTGAGAGCAGGCCGAGGCAGAATCGGTTGCGGTTGTTGGAGGGATCTGTGAAGCCATCGACGAGCACACTGGTGGAGGAAGCCTGGAAGGCCTCTCCAACACGATTATTGAGCTCGTAGTAAACAATAGAGCACCAGTGCTTGGGTTCTTCATAGGCCACAGGCTGCACATCTGCACAGGAAACACATTAACAAATCACTAGAGTGAGTAGAGTACACGGTACATGCCTCACACCAGGCACAATTGTGAGGCGCATTTAAGAGTCGTGTGCAGAGAAGATGATGACAGGAAACCAAATATTTAATCAAATTCTTTCAGATTCTTCTTTCATTCAAATTATTCCATGTTGCCTATAACCATAAATAAACAAGCACATTTCCATACATTTATTCTGACCCAAATCAGTGTATTCTAAAGTGTCAAGGCCAACTGTGGTCTGCATGCCAGGGTTTATTGAGCAGGCAAACAGTCAAAAGACGGGACGTGAGCATGCTCGCTGAGCCTGGTATCTCAGGGTAAGCTGGTGCCAGCTGGCTTCACCCTCTCTCTGTAAGGGGAATAAATCATGTTTATTTAAGCGCATACTTCTCCCAAACTTCCTCTGTAGCGTGGCACTGGCTAGCAGGTGTGTTTTGTCTGTCCTTTTCCCAGAACTGGCCTACAATAGAAACCTGCTCCCCTGTACAGGATGCAGCTTGTGGAAGAGAACTGGAAAAAAAATCCCCAAACTCCAACTGCCAGGAATACTTTTAACAGCTCTGCTGTCAGCATGCATGGGCAGAATCTCTAAGCTTTAATGACACAAAAGTTCCGGCAGCAGTCAGAGCTTTATCAGCGTTTGCACCAGCAGATAACTGCAGAGTGCAGCCATTTACGAGTTTAACTTTAAACAGTAAATATTTTTTTAAAAAAAGGGTCAAAATCAAGTTCAGTCCCAGAGTATCACCTGATCACATCAGCTGATATCTTAGACCAGTGGTCTAGACCAGTGTGTTGCATTGTGCCGTGCATTATGAATGATGCACACTATTCGAAAATTCATGACAACCACATCATTAAAAGTTAAAATTTAAAATGAGAAAACACTAAATTATCCATTTTCTTCCACTTATCTTGCGTCGAGTCATAAGGACCAGGATTGGGTATCAATTAAAATGTAAAACAGATTAAACTAGTAGATTTGGTACAGACTAGTGACAATAGCAACAATTAGTTGACTAGTAGCGCATAATCCCTACAATTTACCTTTGTTCCCTCTATATTTGGGTAGTCTGAAGGTTTATTTAAAACCTCTCATCATCTACCATCAAACTTCTTTACAGCTGTAATCCAGGTCTTTGGATTACTGATTGAAATGATTACTGCTATAAGATATAAAATCTGAATCAAAGGGCTTTGGAGTCCAATACATGTCCACTGCTTAGTCTGTTACGCATTTATGAATGCAGTGCTCAGTTGCTGTCTGTCTAGCACAATAAAGTATACAACACAAAGTCAAGATAGCAGCAATTACTGCACCGCATTTTAGATTTAAAAGTAGGAGGCAATTAGTGAACCTTATCGTTAACAAGTTTTAAGTCATTACCAGCCGCAAAGATGACATAAGCCTAAGCTTTTATAGTCCCCATAAAACGGCTTTGAGGCCTGTCTTAATTTGCTGAGGCTTTGAGCTTCCCTTGAGCTTGCACCCACAGACAAAGCCTACTGTAAACTAGCATGCCCTGCCCACACGCCGTTTTATCTGACAGGATAAAGAACAGTGGCCTCACTGAAGTTTTCCTCTCACTTTGTGCATTTCCATGTGACCCCCCCCCCCAAAAAAAAAGAGGTATAAAGAAAAAAGTGAGCAGGTACAGACAGTGTTTTGCAGATATCACACAAAACGTGTGTGTGTGTGTGTGTGTGTGTGTGTGCGCGCAAGCAAGACAGTAACTACCATGGTTACCTGCCCGGTTGTTACTCTCCAGGGGCAATGGTGGAGCCATGAGGTTGGTGTCCATTGGCTGAGGGCAATCCTGGCTCATCTGCTCCTCTGGGGGCATGTAGGCAGGAGGGGGAGTCTCTGCATGAGGAAGGAGACAGAGCAAAGTCAAGTGAGCTTTAAAGTGGAGGAAAAGTGTAGGAGAAGAAAGAAAACAGAAGAATAATTACTACCTGGCATCTGGAATGGACTGCCGGGGTCAGAGCTAGATGGTGAATGAGGAAAGGTGACGCTGCTGCCACTTCCAGGTGAGTTTGGGTAACTGTTCCCAGGTGAATGTGGGAAAGGCAAGGTGTTTGCCTGACCAAAGGATTCTGGGAAGGTGGCATTCTGGGGCATGTGTGGCTCGTTCTGTTGTAAGGGGTTGCGAAAGCGAGGCAACATCGTATGCTTGGCATTAAACTCGCTGTTCCTTGGTACCAAGACAGGTGGCAGCACTGTAGAGGAAGAAACAAACAAATGGTGTTCAGAGAGAATATACCGAGTCGAGTTAAATTGGACTCCACCCGTTAGAAAGTCATATTATGTGACACTAAAGCTCTTGCAAATTACAATCCCCCCCATAGTTAATCATCTATAAAGAAGGTAGATTTTTTTTTCCCATGCTTCAGATCAGAGGTGGATGAAAATGACATATTGATATAAACTGGGAGATGTAAAATCTGCCAGCCAAAACAGCTGCGACAGCAGTCATTCAGCCTCATTTACTAACAGTATGTAAACACAAATGAGTACATAAATCGTACTTACAAACCTTTCATGCACAAATCAATTTACTCGTACAAACAAATTTAGAAGTGCCTTTGACTGCTTTTTCAATATCTACTCGACCAAGGTTCCAAGAGAGCCGAGTTGAGCAGAAAATGTGGCGTCAGGCTGCTTGCCAATGATTGGCTAGGGTAAAGTCATGGGATGAGCCCTGAGAGAGACTCCTTTACAAGAATCAAACCCACTATTTTTGAAACCCAGCAACAAACGGCTACAAATAATCCATCACCGTGATCCAAGAACAATGTACAAGGTAAAGCAATGGTAAATATTTTGTACAGGCTTCATTTTGGTGCAGAACTGCTCAAAGATCAATTGGCTAACATAACCGTAGCGTAAGAACATTCATAAGGTAACTTGTAGATGTAGCTTATGTCTAAAAAATGTTTTTATTTCTTACAAAATTCCTCATTGTGTAGGGCCCAAAGGAGGTCTGGGACAATTAAACAAGCATGTGGCAAATTATTTTAGTTTATTTTCTGATGTTCCAAAACATATTTATGTTGAAATGCACGTATGCTTTGTCTTTTTTTTTGCTGATAATAATAATAATAATAATGATAATAAATTTTATTTATGAACGCCTTTCAAGTCACCCAAGGACACTTTACAATAGGATAAAACACTTAGTAAAACAATGGCAGAATAAGAACAATAAAATAAAGCACAAGATAAAATGAACAAACAGTAGATTCACAGTGAATATGCAGATTTGAACAGATGAGTTTTGAGTTGGGATTTAAACTGGGGGAGAGAACCAATATTTCTTATTTCTGGGGGCAGAGAGTTCCACAGCCTGGGAGCAGATCAGCTGAAAGCTCTGCTTCCCATGGTGGTGAGGCGGAAGGAAGGTACAGTAAGCTGGATAGAAGAAGAAGAACGAAGTGAACGGGCAGAACAAGTGGTGGTTAACAGGTCAGAAAGGTAAGGAGGAGCGAGGTTATGATTTATCTAACACCACAATTACCCACTGAGGTAAATTCTTCTTTAATCCCAATCTTAAAAAACAAAAAAACAAAAACAAAGAAAGACAATTACTTTAAGCGCTCATCATATCAAGCTCTACCCACGTAGAAAAAGATAACATCTGAACTCAATAAGTTATTTGATGCCAGCACAACAAAGGAAATCTGTTTCTGGCACTTTCCATGACTCAACATTCTGCGCACAGATGTCGCTACGTATTTCAAATGTCAGCTTCCAGGCAGCAAGTCTTAGCCAGCAGTATTGGCCCAGACTCTCAGGTTTCTGCACTAAAAAGACATTTTGAAGCAAGCTGTTCTTGTGGAATTCATCACTTGGGGTAAATATCCTGGCTGAAGGCTGTTCAGGTGCAGTAGAAACCACAGATATACACTCCACTTGTGTCTATAAATACCTCTGCAGATAAATAAAGCTAGTGGTGAAACTTTAGATGAGACTCGGGTTGCTGTCTATATTCCTGCAGGTAGCCTGAATGTGCTGCAATAGGCCAATGGATCAATATATAAATAAATGTTTATTTTACAGGCTATTTGTGGAGCAGTCAGACAGCTGTGCTTTTATGTATAAGGTTGAAGGGAAATTGGCAGGATGTGTTTGAGTAGGTGGGCTGGGTTAATAGAGGAAAAATAGGGTGTGTTGTGGTGTTTGTTGTGGGGGGGAGTCGTGTGGCCAGACAGGTGCTGTGGGGTTAAATCACCTTAGCCCTTTCTTCCACCCGCTGTGAAAACAAAGTGTCTGTATGGCAGCCAATAACTCTTTCCTCCTATTGTGAGAGACTAAGTATCTTCCTGTTCCAGCCATCGTCGGAGAAACTGCCTGCAGTCATACGTGTGTGTGCGTGTGCGTTCTAATTTTTGTGACATGCGTCCAAGTTTGAGAGTGTGTCTGCCTGTATGTCTACATGTGTTCAAGAAAAAGGAAAAAAAAAAAAAAAAAGTAGAACCTGCAGTACTGAGCATGCCCAAAACAAAGCCCTCATTCTGCCCAGATGGAATTTTCTGCTACATACATACACACCCACACAGCACCATGCAGACAGCTGTTTTTATCTTGTCGGCTGACTTTCATTTTGTGTTTAGTAAAAGGCCAGTTTGTGTTTGATTTGTCTTATTTTTGCAGGTAGAACCCCAAAGCAGTGGACAAACCTAGGCAAGGAAATAACTGAAACTCGGATAGTACAAAAAGACATTATCCTGAGTGTATTTTTTTTTACCTGAGATCTTTATTTTTATTCTTTGTAAAGTCATTTTTATTGTTTTGGTTTGTTTTTTATATATATATATATATATATATATATATATATATATTCTATCATGATGGCCTAGTGACTATTAATAATAATAATATAAATATAAATATATAATATATATATATATATATATATATATATATATATATATATATATATATATATATATATATATATATATATATATGCTTTCCATGTGGCCAGCCTCCTGAACTTCTCCTTAATAATAATAATAACTTAAAAATGTCATCTCTCTATGATCATCCATGTAAATAAAAAGTTGTGTGGACATTCTGGTTAGGGACAAAATCTGTCAGAAAACAGGAAGGTAACTAAAACAACATACAAAAAATATACAGAACTGATTAAAGGAACTGATGAAAGGAAAATATAGAAACTTGAGGATCCTAAAAGTTTTAAATAGTTATTTTGTCATGATAAATATGAGATGGCCAGGAAAACGAAACCAGGAAATCACCATTAATCCAAACCACTAGGCCCAAGTGTCCTTGAATTTAAAAATGTGTAGATTTTTTGTTCATTTTACAGTTAGAATACTTGTATTATACTTTCAATCTTTTCTCTCATGAAAGCAATTCCTCTACCTTGACTCATGCCGTCATCTATACTTAAATTGCAAAGTATCCGAGTTTTGAGTACCTTTAAGAGTGAAATGTAAAATTTATAACAACACTGTCAAAGAGTCTGCACATCTTAAACAGGTATTAAGGTCAGTGTAGAGGCATGCCGTTCAAGTTACCTCGGGATTTCACTCACCTGGACTGTCCACTCGTTTGTAGTGGTAGGGATTGATGCACACATCCTTCTGTTTGGAGCCAAAGGGGTACTCGCAGCATTCCAGCGCTTTCAGCTCATGGTGGGACTGCAAGTCAGGCCAGCGCCACACCCGACAATAGATGACGTGGGGCAGGCCTTTCCTGTGAGACACCTGCAGCCGTCCATCCAGTGAGCGGGGGATTGTCACACAGTTACTGGGCTGACCCGGGCAGCTGAGAGCCCGCTCCAGCTCCTCCATGGCTCCCTTTTTCTTTTTCAGTTTCTTAACCAGAGCATCCACTGCCTTTTCCGCCCATTTCTCTTCCTCATCTCCCTGCTTCCAACCCAGCAGCCGTTTCACGGCTGGGCTGGTGAAGGAGAAGAGCGAAGTGACATTCATGTTGGCCAAGCCGCCCTCCTCCCCACTCCTAAAGGAAGCGCAACCAGTCGTTGGACACTGTCCAGTCTCTGAACACAAAGATTTAAATATTATTTGTTTGTTTTCTTATGTTAAAATCCTTGGCTTCCAAGATGCAAGACAAGGTCCTCTTCAGAGTCACTAGAAAAAAAGAAAAAGAAGTGTAAGTTAAGAAGTACAAGCATAACTTACATAAGTGTAAGTTAAAGTCCTTCACAAAAAGATGTACACGTCACTGCCTGCCCGTTTCACAAAGCTGCTGCAACTACAAAACATGAACATAAATCACCTCCTCCTCTTTAACGGCACAGAGGTAAAAGCCAGCAAGTTCTGTCAATATTAAAATTATATTAAATATTTTCAAACAAAATCAGATTTTGAAATTAATGTCAATTACTTTTGTGATTAGACTCATCGACTACTAAATACACTTTTTCCCAAACAAACATGAAGGTCATATTTAGTCAAGAACTTTATTTAAAGTGTGCAACTTCAACAGAAACAGCTGCATCACGTAATGCAGTCAGGGGTAGGGATGGGTATCGTTTAGGTTTTATCCGATACCGGTGCCAAATCGGTACTTTTGAAACGGTGCCGGTGCTTAAACGGTGCTTAAAGAATGGAGAACACAAAATTGGTCCAAAAACCTCTCATGTTCAGCTGTTTTTTGTAAAAAGATAACAATGTTAGCCTTTTCTGCAGCTATGGGGCATATATGGCATCACTCTTGGCTGGAAGCTTAAACAATGGAAAAAACACAAACTTTATCCAAAACCTCTCATGTTTAACTGTTTTCCACTTTTTCTTTGGTCATTTTAGCCTTTTTGGCCAGGGTGAAGGGAGCATCTGCCATCAAACAAGAAGACAGATGTAGCTATGATGATGTTTGCTAGTTCACCTTACATGCATTAATGTAATAACGTGGTTAGCCTACTCAATGTAAATTACACACGAACAACATTAAGCTACTCACGCAGAGAAGCACGGCTGCTGCTGCCATTATCAGCCTCATCATTTCTGCTACACTGGCAGGGCTAGGGGCCAGGACTCTCCTCTTCGTGTTTTTGGGGGATGCTGCATAACAGGCAACCCACCCGCAGTAGATGTGCACGGAGTGAGGTCTCGCAGCAAGCTATCAAATACGGTGCATTTCTGGGCTTTTAAAAAAAACGCTATGCGTCGCCAGGTGTTTCATCGGATTTGAGGTGTTACCTCCTTTGACAGTATCAGCTTAAAGCACTTGTTGCAGGCTGCTGAGTTTGCATATTTTGCTGTGAAGTACAGCCAGACTTTTGACGCCTTCGCCTTGGACTTTTTAATCTGTAGCTCTGCTCTAAAACAACGTACGTACCTGGGCCCGCCTACTATCCTCGGAAACGTAAAATGATTGGCTAGAAGTGTATCACAGCTCAGGAAAAAAAAAGCACCGAAATGTGCGCGGCTTTTCGGTCTGGTTACTACCGTTTATGTCAGAACGACACCGGTACCCATCCCTAGTCAGGGGTTGGCAAATCAAAGATTAAAAACTATTTAATTCCAGGTTTCCAGGTAAACTTATTATCATGCGTTTTTAGTGTATTATGTTGCTTTTCTGAAGGCCATTTGTATATTTTACTCTGACCTACCCAGAGACTATCGAGACCGTGCTTGTTAGATAACCAAACAAATAAATGTTTGTGTGTCTGTGGAAGTGCAATATGACAGCATATTGATTCACACCGATATGATCAAGGCTTTTAGAATTATTTTCTTTCTTATCTCTTATTCTCATCTTGTTTCTCAGCTTAATTTTCAGAGAAGATTAAACATATTGTGTACATACTATGAGATTTTATGATTCAACAGTGCAAAGACAACTTGCTAGGTAAAATAGTGTGCTTGATAAAATCCAATATGAGTTTTAAAAGGCTGTCTTTCAGATTTCAGAGGAAGGAAACCTCTAATGAGTAACCTGCTGAGGCGAGCAATCAAAAAAAAGCTTTAACACTGCACACCGGTTCTGGGCAGGAATCTGGCAATGTGTAGGACAATAAAAAGGAAGTGCATGTGAACCCCAGTATAAATGTGCCTATTCACTGGGGTCCCACGGGAGCAATTCAGTAGTCAGAAGGTACACACATTTTGGCTTTTGAAAGGGAAAACAAGAGCACATTCAGCACTCCTCGTTCCACCTTCTTTTCAAGTTATGCCTGAATGCAATTAGGCAGATAAAACAGAGTTATGGTTGAGGTTTGGCTGAGGATGAATGTTCAAATGTGATCCTTGAATCAAATAAACAGCGTGTCAGGAATCCACCAGCGTTTATCTGTAACCGATCGTGGGCGAGTGTGCATCACTCTGACAGTAAAGCCTGCAGTATATTGGATTTCCTAAGAGCAGGAACAAATACATCATTAAGACTGCTCTGTAGTTATTCCTGGCCCTTCAGATTATGGGATGAATAGTGATTTCTATCTTTGACAACTACTGCCTATGTAAGCTACCTCATACTGGCATCTGGGCTGGGACGTTTGATACGAACAGGTGCTATTTACAAAGTGTGTGTGTTTGTGTACATGTGTTGTGGAGGCCGTGGACACTTACTACTGCCAACCACACTGACTGGAAAGCTGCAAGTTACAACTAAAATTAACTTGAATATAATTGGCTCATCTAAAAAGTAATACAAAGCTACAATCATTGAAAGGACGGGACATATGGTGGGAAAACTACACCTTTATATTGACAAAAGACTCGCCACCTTAACAGAAACAGGAAACAAGCTGTGGAGTTTTATCTTCTTATGTGTCATCGCCTGAACAACAGTGACATCACTTCCTTCTGCTGAGACTTGCAGACTTTTCCACAGGTGCAGGATGGAAAACAAAAAATGTTTCCTGAATTGACCATCCCTGACTCGTTTTTTCCCCTCAGGCTCTTTCACAATGAACATCTTTTCATTGTAGTGAAACAGTTAAGGAGGGGTAAAAGAAAATCCTTGGGTGTGGCCTCTCTTCTCACTGAAGTCAAATTAGATTTCTGTCATGTTACCCCTAATTTCATTTGCAAACTAACTCTTCTATTTATGAGGAACACGTATTAATACCAAGACTGTTACAGTTACATAAAAGCAAAAACTAGGTGTGAATTTTTTTTAGGTAATTAAAATTAACATTTGAGTAAAGTGGATGGCATTGTGTACTCACAATGCCTTAGTTTTGTTAACACAACAAGCATCAGGAGGCTTTGGCATTTAAGGTTTTAGTAAATTCTACGGATACCTGTATTTTCATAACTATTCTGAGCTCCTGCCCCTGAAAAATACCACCAAATTATAACTAGTAATAATCCTAGTTACTATTATACTTGTTTTTTTAAACAAGGAAAAACAAACAAATAACTGACTATAATTTAATGTACACTGGTAGCTAGGGGTGGGCAATATATTGAATATACTCATCTATCGAAAGTTTTTCTGCGGGTCTTGTGCCTTTGCTAATGTTGCCTTGATAATAACTACACACAGAATAAAACTACCACCTTTAAAAAAAATCCCAAAACAAATTATACTACTAAAATTAGGTTAAATATCACTGAAATGAGGACCACTGCATTTTTAAACACACGCAATGTCAGACTAGTTTTCTGTGTGGCTAACATTAGCAGGACTAGCCCCAGTAGCCCTCCCTCCTTGCATGCCAGCATGAAAATTAAAAAATTATTTTAAAAAGAAATTAAAATGACAATAAAAAAATATATATACACAATGACAAGTAGGGCTGCACGATTAATCGTTAGAAAATCGCGATCTCGATTCATACTTATGTGCGATCTCATTTCCAAATGACAACGATTTAAAAAAAAAAAAAAAAAAAAAAAAGACGACGACGATTGTACCGCATTTTGATCCGGGACGTAATCTGCATGAAAACAAGCGCTCACTCTTCCTGCTCAACAAATGACAAGGGCGGAGCCTTATACCACGTGATACAGAAGCTGTGCCGTGTGATGCTAAAATTAGCAGGGAAAAAACAACGGAGAGCACGTCAGGGATGACGAGAAAGTGACAGGAGAAAATCCGTCCCGGTCAACCACCCAAACATCAATAACGGGAACCTTATACAGCGCTTCCCTATACCCGTCGAACTCCCGCAGGCACAAAGAAATTACGGAGGCTATCACTTATCACCTGACCAAAGATATGGCTCCCATCAACACTGTGCAAAACGAGGGATTTAGGAAAATGATCAACACCCTAGACCAGGGGTGCCCAATCCCGGTCCTCGAGAGCTACCGTCCTGCAGCTTTTAGATGCATCCTTGTTCCCACACACCCGAATCAAATGAATGGCTTGTTATCAGGCCTTTGCCAAACATGATGGCATGCTGAAGAGTATGGGGCGCCGTTTGTAAAGTGAAACATGCTGAAATTAACGGCAACATTTTTCCACATTTAGCTCAAAACAAGTCATTTTTTATAACATTTAGTAAAATATTTGTAACTTTTCATATTTAAAACAGAATTTTAAATGTTAAATAAATCTAAATGTTAAATCTAAATGTTATATTTAAATCTAAATCTAAATGTTAAATCTAAATATTATATTTAAATCTAAATGTTAAATGTTAAATCTAAATATTATATTTAAATCTAAATGTTAAATCTAAATGTTAAATGTTAAATCTAAATGTTTAGGCTAACATGCAAATTTATTGCACGGATCAGCGGAAATACCAAAATAAAAGCTTTCCGAAAACCTCCGGTGCAAAAGTGTGCCGGTAGTGGTCAGACACGTTCTCACTCCCAAAGCGTAATAATTTTCGCTAGGTGACAAATTGTCAACATTTTATGCTTTCGGGTACCCAACACGTTCCTAAATTACGGCATCGGAAAAAGGAGAGCACATGAGAACCGTTTGGACTCAATCTACACGTTCGTTCATTTTCTAAAAATCGCTTTGGAAAACACTATTTTACGTCATTTAACTGCTAGTAAAGGTTAGGAATAAGGTTATAGTTAGATAAGGTTAGGTTTAGGGCTGGAACACATGGCTGGAACGTCTATTATGGCGGGACCGTCATTCCACTGGAATTCAGCCATAACCCGACCATGAGAAAGCACGTCCGGCGATTTAGCTGAAAACATCGGAAGATCCGTTTTGTCGGCCATCCAAAGGTTTAGCAGTAGTGCACTCTTAGCAGCTGCAGTCTCCACTTCACAATCGCTGCAGCACATGTCCAGCAAAATCGCTGGACATGCTAGTAGGCAAGAAGTGAAGCAGCACATGGCGGGGAGAAGCGAGGAAGAGAACAGACACAATTTTGCACCGGAGGTTTTCGGGAAGCTTTTATTTTGGTATTTCCGTTGATCCGTACAATATATTTGCATATTAGCCTAAACATTTAGGTTTAACATTTAGCATTTAGATTTAACATTTAACATTTAGATTTAACATTTAACATTTAGATTTAACTTTTAACTCATTCACTGCCAGCCATTGGCAGTGAATGAGTTAAACCCATTGACTCATACACTGCAATTGACGGCTATAGACGTCAATGGCAGTGAATGAGTTAACATTTAGATTTAACATTTAGATTTAACATTTAACATTTAGATTTAACATTTAGATTTAAATATAATATTTAGATTTAATATTTAACATTTAGATTTAATATTTAACATTTGATGAAAAGTTACAAATATTTTACTAAATGTTGTAAAAAATTACTCGAAAAAATATGTTTTTGTAAGGTTTTGAGCTAAATGTGGAAAAATGTTGCCGTTAATTTCAGCATGTTTCACTTTACAAACGGCGCCCCATAAGTGTCAAGCAACGGTGGAGTCGGAATTTTAAGCAGTACAACATTTTGCGGCAACAACAAAACGTGAGACATTTATTGTTTTTATGTTTATTTATTGTTTTTATGTTCAGTCTCAACTGTTACGAAGTTGATGTGCAGTTAATAAGTGCAATAAATATTTATACTGGAAAAGAAAATCGTGAGAGAATCATGATCTCAATTCTAAGCCAAAAAATCGTGATTCTCATTTTATGCAAAATCGTGCAGCCCTAATGACAAGTACAATTCTTACCAAAACTTGGGAATTCAGCTAAAATTCTTACTACCACTAATAACAGGATTTTTTTAAAAAAAACAAAAAACTGACTTATTCAAATAATTGTTTTGCTTACAAAATGAGATTAAGGTGACATCATCAACTGTCCTGGGGGTCTTTTAAGTAATCCACACCGACTGCACCCTACATTAACTAGTGGCTTGCTTAAGGTAAATATAATAAATGATATAATAAATAAAATAAATCAGAGAAAAAGGAAAAGGAAGAAAAAAAGGTTTCTATAAATAGTTTATATTTGAATATAATCAAAACCAACTCTTAATTTACACCCCCCCACCCCCAGGTCTACACATGTTTTATTAATCAAACACCAAGTAAAAAGAACATACATATGACCAAGCTTCTGACACTTGTCTTGCTTGTTTTAAACCTAAAATGTATGACGCATTTCTCTTGGTCTAAAAAAACTGAAATAAAAAAAATGGGAAAAAAAACCTTTGCTGTTACTGGCTGCCTGCTGCTGTTGTAGCATAAACTCATCCGTTCACATAACTATCAATACAAATTAAAAATCTCTAAAAGCTGACATACACTATATCTCTATGCTGGCCTTGTCTAAAGCAAATCTGACTGAGCACATTTTCAAAAAAAATTAAACAAAACATTTACGCGAGAGCTGAGGGTGCTGTGTCAAAAACAAAAACAAAAAAAACCCCACACTGTTCAAAAGGTAAACATCAGCATCATCTTATTTCTGTCAGGGTCACCACCCAGACATATAAGAAGTTATTCTGATTCATATCCAGCCACAGAGCATCTTTGATGGTCTCTCAGTAACAACCAGTGCTATTAGTACAAGCTCAGGACTAACTGCACAAAGACTAATTTTAATGCATTTCAGATGGAGGATTCCACAAAGCTTTGTACAGTAACATCTGGAGCAAACCTAACAATCCTGTACTGTCATTCAGCTGCAGATGGAGGCTATGTCTCTGAGATATTTCCAGCCCTGGCAGTCAATAACATCGACTGCTAGCCTGACCACATGCTTATTTAAAGGCCCTGATATGGCACTGTGTTTCTTCTTTGGACAATGCTAGTTTGGAGTTTTCTGTGAGGCAGTCAAAACAAAAAGGCGCCAATGCACCCCTCTTCCTATATCTATGTATGGACTAGGATGCCTGTATGACATAACGGCCTTTCTGTGAACCAACTTTCCAAATAAGTGTCTGAAAAGTATTTATGACCTGCAGCAACAGTATATCTGGTATTGTTTTTGTCATGTATGTGTGGTTTTATGTGGTCCTGGAAAACTCTACTGTACCAGGAACTATAACATAGGTGATGTTGAGTAATTTGGTGAGTATACATGTGCCTATCTACGTGCAAATAAAACTTTACAGGTATGTCACTGATATTATAATAAAGATCTCATCCAAAAACTCTGGCATTTTGCTGATAGAATGCACATCTCCAGATTCTTCTTCATCTCATTATTATTATTATTATTATTATTATTATTATTAATGTGAGAGACAGAACGTGAAAAACAAATCCATGAATCCACATGGTAAGATTTTCCTTGTTTGAGGTAACCAAATACTTATTTTCCACCCTGATTTATAAATAAATTCTTTACAAATCCTACCATGTGGATTCATGGATTTTTTTTTCACATTCTGTCTCTCACAGTTGAAGTGTACCTCTGGTGCAAATTACTGACCTCTGTCATCATTTTAAGTGGGGGAACTTGCACAATCGGTGGCTGACTAAATACTTTTTTGCCCCACTGTATAATCTGTACTACAACTATTGTGTAACTAAGCCATACATGGAGAACCCACCAGGCTTTATTTGGGAACATGCTGCAGGAATGTTTTTAAGCGCAAATTAATGCAATGCAGGAAAAAAAAATTAAATTAAATAGGATTGTTACATCATCACTTAGCAAGCAGATGGGGAGAATGTCATAGGATTTCACATTCAGGTTAATATTTCAAACACATTTTAACCAAATAAATTATTAAATTAACTCAATCCACACATGATCCATACTTCAAATTTCTATGTAACCATCAAACTTTGAGCATCATCTCTAATCTGTGACACAGGCATTAAAGAAAGATGCCTGCAGTGGCCTTGGCCGTTGCTCTCTCCTCTATGAAAATGGAAACTGATACTATCATTTAAACAGCTCCATAAAAACATTACCTAAAGCCAAGTCTGAGCAATGCTCTCTCACTATTGTGTTAGCGGTAGCTTGTTATGGCCATCAGTTAGCCCACTGGACAGAAACTGTGGCTAATGGGAGCACAGAGTGGGATGATGCGACACTGACAGGGGAAGGCTTTGACCCACCTGGTGCGAGCTGTTCGCCACTACACTAGCCCCATGGATCATTTTGCACTGCTCCAGTGTCTGTTAATCAATTTAGGCCTGGGCTGTGTAGGATGAGCAGGCAGTAATGATGCTCTCTGGACCCTCCCTGGGGATGGAGCATTATAAAGAAGCTACATTATTTATCAGCAGGGTCCTGGATAGGGCCTCCATTAACCCCCGCTCAATGGAGTCACTGGCTATAAACCGTGGAGTGCAGGAAAGAAGAGAGTGATAGATAAAGCGAAAGGAAGAAAGGAGGAATGATGCAGAGACAGAAGGAAAAAAGTGAGAGTGATGGTGAAGCCTGAGATCTAAGACATGCTGAGTGTTTGGGAGGAAGAGATATGAAGAACACTCACATATCTGGTCTCTTCAGCTAGTACTTCAACATCAAGAGCCTTCAAGGGGCATTACTATGTGAATCGTGACACTACAAGGATACACTACAGGCTACTTTACGAATACCATTTCTAACAACGAGGCTAGGATTTTTTTTTTTTAATGAGCCAACAAATCGCTTTTAAAACAGGAGACCAGCTGTCATTTTTAACATCCTTTTGAGAAATCAACATTAGTACTCAGAAAAATACTTAAAGTACTTGTCATTTAAATCATGTCGTTAAAAAAAAAAAGAAAAAGAAAAGAAAGAGCTAAAATATCTCTGGTTCCAGTTTCTTAGTCAGATGTCCTACAATTATCAGTTTCATATTATTGCAAGCTAAATATCTTTGGACTCTCGGCCAAACAAAAAAAGCTGCCCAGTTTAGCAATTTTATGCAATAAATAAATAAATAAATATAGAACAGGACATTTTACATGAAGAATATATATATATATCAAACTTTCCTTGTTGTACAGTCTTGCAAAAGCAGCATATCTTTGCATAACTGCATTGTGCACCTTGTGGCTAACATAAAGTAACATATCTGCTGTAAAATATGATGAGTTCGTTTTTCCAGGCTCCCTAATAACTACTTCTGTTGGTTGCAAACAGCATTAGGTGGACATGTACAATTAATCAAATTTTAATTACAATTTTGGCTTCAAACTATATTTAAAACAAGACACTTATTGTGCTGCACTAACAATTTGGCTTTCAGTCCCACTTACAATACTTTTGTCATTCTCTAAAAATAATTTTAAGTTCAATGAAGCCACTATGGCAATCGTGAGAAATGACTTTATAAATGAGCAGCCCTAGAATTAACGCCGAACAGCTAGACCTAGAACCAATCAACACAACAGTCTAAGAGCAAACCCCGAAGTAATCACAGTCATGGCATTGACCTGAGGGGCTCCGAAAAGTCACCAACACATCCACTGCTCAGCATCCTTCCAATGCTGATACAGAAAACTCTAGAAACCTGCACCAAAAGTGTCAGGATGGTTCAGACTCTGACGAGACTGAACTGGGATCAGATTCTTTGCATCCCAGACATGTCAGTCTACCACAGCAGACATAACTATCAAACACATGGGTTTTCATGGTGCTATTTCAAACATGTTCGGAACTCAGCGTTGGGTTTGTGTTGTGTTAGGGTGGACACTTCGCTCCAACACATAGCAGACATGTTATCCCAACCATACAGTGACACAGGGACACAAGACTTAAGGTTTAAATCTGTCATGTTTCTTCTTCTATTTATCCAACAAGAACAGTGCTTATCTAAAACTGTCAACTAAAGAGTTTATATTGGTTTAAGTCTCTCATAAAGGAAAACCTGCAACGTATGGAGACCTTGCAGTTTACTAGTTACCAGCAGCTGTTATAGTGAATGGATGATAGAAAATATCATGCTTTGCGTTCACTGATGCAGATATCAAGCTCATAAAAGCCTCTGATAATGACAGTCACATTCAAGAGGCTTCATGCTTATTTTTAAGCTGGAAAAAAAAGCGTAAATACAAGTTAAAGCACAACATACTGAGAATGCGATCACAGACAAGGACAAATTCCTGTCCTTTGAGTAATCTGATATGTCATCTTCAATAATGTCAAGAGAGCTAGCTCTAGTTGTTGTAGGTCTCTGCCTTCCTCTGCAATCTTCCCTCACATGCACACTCACACAGGCAGAAATTCGTAAACACATGGGGACACTGTCCTCTGAAGTGCACCAGCTGAACAGCCACGTTAAGTCTGCATACATTAACACTACAACAATATACTTTTTTAAAGCCTCAAATGGCAAGGTGTAATACGTGTTTACTGATTATAGAGTGATATATCGTTTAGTGGCATCCAAATATGATACATTTCAAGTGTGTAACGTTTTAAATCAAGAGATTTAGCTAATTAATTAGGTGATCATCAGAAACTTAAAGAGTAGTCTTGATAAGTTTATCAAGCATTTTCAGTCGTTTATCACGGGGAAAAGAACACTTGCTAAACCCCCAATTTCTTGCTTCTCAAGAGGAGAAGCTTGGCTCCTTTTCTGTTCAATGTCACCGTAAACTAATTTCTACACAGAACAAGATGAAGCCCTCGGGCGACTGGTGGCCATTTCTTCCATTTGTTTTTTTATGTTACAGACTAAACAGCTAATTGATGAAGAAAAATAACAACATATGACACAGAAAGACCACCCGTTTATCCGCATAATGCATGCCCCCCCACCCCCACCCAAAAAAAGCAAAGCAAAAAAAAAGAAAAAGAAGAAAAAGCGGTAGTTTAAAAATAGCACAATAATCATCATTCCCAGCTGCAAATGGATTACATAGTTAAATACGGAAGACCTCGTCCCGGTGAACTCTTTATGGTGATTTAAGGGGAATTAAAGGGAGTTTAGCTTTTAGATGAAAAGCTTCGCTTCTACAACATTTCTGGGAAACCTTTGCTGCTAAATTCCTTAAGTTACCCACTTTCCCCCCCCCTTTTGTAAAAGATTTGTACAAGACATTTACAACTTTGAGGCTAAATTTCCACTGCTGTCTGATAAAGTGTGCGCAAAAAGAGGGGAAAAAAAGTTTGAAGCTGCCAACTGACAGTGATGAGCGGATAAACGCTGGGATCTACTTCCTTTAAAAAGAGTCGAGCACACTATGGTTACCGAAATAAAACAGTTAAAGGCAGCTTTCATTTACAAATCTGTGAAGAAAGAAAAACTTTACCGCACCTTTTCTTCCTCTGTAGCTTTCTGTTTCTGTGTCGCTGGCTCCTCCTGTGTGCTCTCGCCGCCTGACTGTGGGTCTGCTTGGCCTGGCGTCAGTGAGTCGCGGAGCCGTCTCACACTCTCCCGAGCGCCAGTATCACACCGCCGCGAGATGCGGCCCCACCGGCAAGAGGCAGACCTACTTTTTGCACATCTAACATCTTCATCGAGAGTGTGGAAGTGGATTATGTAATAGCGAAACGGTGCGGTTTTAGTGCAAAGGTGTGAGGTTTCTTTAGTGCAAAACGTGTCTGTTAAGATAGGTGAAATGTCGGGGTTTTTGGGAGACGGGAAGAGAGTCTCCAAGTAATACGTCTAAGTAATAAGTCTTTAATCTTTACCACTCTGTTGGCTCCCTCAATACAACAGACATCAATCGGGACTAAATGGGGAAGTATTTTGAAAAAGCTCGCTTTTATCTATAGCAGTAATATTTCCGAGAGGCTGTTTTTAAGTGACACATCTCTGTGGTTTCTCTGTGAACTCCTGAACTTCAAGCCTACCTCTCTGTTTCCCCTCTCGCTTTGACTGTGACATGATAAGCACAGTTCAGCCAGGAGAACAAACGTGTCCCAAGAGCACAGTAAGCACAGGAACATGCTCATACACGCCACCATCTCCACCTCCTCAGACACTGATGCACGCTTTTTAGGGTCCCACTGAGTACTGCACGATGACACATGAAAACACAGCCTTCCTGCAGGACAGCAGCTGCAGAGGACATGAAAGTTTCTTGCACACGAATGAGCCCAATATGTGCATACTTGTGCCGCAGACTCTGAATTGACCATGAGGGCCAAGGGGAAGTAACCCATTATCTGATCAGATCTGAATAAGTCACAAAAGCGACAAAAGCGCGATATCTTATCTGAATGATAAGTAAACTTTAAACAGTCTTTTTTAAACAGTCAGAGCTCGTAGATGTTATTAGAGATCCTCGAAAATATGAAATATAAGTTGAAAAATGCCACAAAGTGTCCAAAGGGTGACCACAGGTTTATTAGTGTAATAATTTGCTCAAACATACAATGACGGCTTAAATATACTTAACACGGGCAGAAAACGAGCTTAGATTTTTGTTGTTGTTTTTTTCATTATATTTAAAAAAGTGTAGTAAGGAGGAGGGAGGAGGACTAGATTATCTTGAAGACAGGCGGAGGGAAACGTTCAGAGCGGAGGAGGCTTCTGGCGCAGGTGACGTCACGGCGCTGGCGACAGAATGTCTGAGCGAGGCGGGAGCGAGCCGCACGTGAATAAATCTGGGAAAACAGTGCGAGCGGGGAGGGTGGGTGGAGGTGGGGGTGTAAGGGAGGGAGGAAGGGACGGCGAGGATGATCGTGATGCTGATAATGAGAAGGGATAGGAGGAAGGGTCCCCAAAATTTGTTTTATTTACTAGAGGATTCCCCTCACACACGCACACACAGAGCAGCAGCACATTCATTAGACCTCATACATTTATAGTCCTATTAGGGAGAAAAGCCTACTGAGTTTTTACAGACTCTATGGGGCTTCATCGAATTTTATCTCATTAGAAGAGCAAAATTTAACCTCTAATATTCCAATTAAGGTAATTTAACTTTTATATTCGCATATCACGCTTTCAGATTTTTACACTGCTGCTTCCTAGTGCTCTGCTCTCTGGTGAAAAGCGGGCCCTGAACCAAAGTACCTTGCTTCATAATATCTCTGAGAGTGGAAACAAAAAGTGGAAACAATTCCACTTTGTTACACATGACAGCTCAGCTCATAAAATATTAGTCATTGTTACAAGCTTCCCAGACAGCTTAATGTGGTCAAATGGATTTCCACCTCGACAAGCGACCTTAACAAAAAGAAACAAATGAACAATGTAAAGAACACATTTCAAGTTTACAGGTTTTATGCTCTATTACAGACAACTCCAGTACTCCAGAGCTACAAAACTGACAGCTAAGACAGGGTTAAGCAACACCTGCCTATATTTTGCTTTATATTTTTTAGCATTGCAATGATATTGTCTATAAATGAATATGAAGCGCCTTGAGGCGACTTTTGTTGTGATTTGGCGCTATATAAATAAAATTGAAATTGGAAATTGAAATTGAAATAAATGTATAGATTTCAGAAGTTAGAATATTTTAAAGCCTTTTCAACACTGATAGGAGTATAATCTTCTTTGTCACTGGCCTGTGATCTAAAAACACCCACTGGATGCAACGGTAAGGAAAAAAAAAAGATGTTACAGATCCTCAAAAGATTTGCTGGCAAATTTAATTATTTAACAGACGAGTATCGGCCATCTTCTTTTTTATACAGCAAAAATGCAAATACTTGCATTTCTGGAGCGGTGGCTAACATGAAGCAAATTACATTTCAGGTCATACAAATTCACTCATGCAGTCGCTGGAAACAAGATTATGTGAGCAATAAAAATACAAATCAATTACAGTTGCTTATTTACCGTGCTTATGTGCTTATTATTGTATCAGTGGCAAGGAAACTACCCAAATGTTTATACAGAGGGTTCCTCATCATTGTAATGATGACAGTAGATACTGTAATGGCTGCAACTCACTTTGCTTTTTCCTTTTATGTGAGACGTACAGTGCTCATGCATATTCTGAACAGAGCGGTTTCCTGTTCTTACACTGGCTCTGTAGTGGCAAGGACTCAGCGTGGATTAAATTAGACGATATCTATTGTGGAGCCATCACACAGCAGGACACCAACCGCGGATGGAGACGAGGAAAGAGCAACAGAGGGGTCAGCCCTTTCCCAGTTCTCTTGATTGTCATGCATGTGAATTCAGCCTTAGGTCTGCTGAATTTGCACGAATAAACACACCATGAATCTAAATCCACCACCAGACATGGAGGAGATATATATGTTCATGAAAACCACGTGAATGGTCTTGCTTCAGTTTAGCTGTGTTTAAAATGCATCTGAAAACATCAAACAGACTTTGATCTCTGTTCACAGCAGTTTGGAGACATGAAGTGGCCACTTCACGGATAACAAACCAACCTTTTGTTGTGGTATAATGGACCTGCCAGTCTCCACTGGTGCTCAAGAGGCACAAAGGTGATAAGAGTTTGTAAATGTTTGCTGCATTGTCGTGGTCAGGTTTTCTTTTGTTCTAACTGACTCTGAGAAGGAGAATTTTACCTACTGTGAGCTCCTTTGAGGTCAGACACCTTAGATGGAGACTATAAATATGGATGAATAAGAATAGGATGCAGGCAGATAAATGCAAAGAGCAACTTTCATTGAAGTATTTTTTTGTCATTTATCTCCAAGTCTGTTATGCTGATATTTAGCATATGGTTTACTTATTAACCTAAATAAACTTGTTGGCATTATGAGAAAGGGTCTGCCACCTAGTGAAATGACTGTGCTGCATGTGATTGTTTAGATAAGGAGATTTAGCTCGTTAAAATCTACAGTACTGTGCAAAAATGTCGAGCAACCGCTTATTTCTTTATATTTTACTGTGAAAATGGCAAACATACATGAAAATACAGTATAACAATGTATGTAAGGGGGAAAAAAACTTTTAATCTGACTTAAAAGTGTCAATATTTGGTTTGACCAGCTTTATTTTTCAATGTACCCTGAACTCTTTTAGACAAGCTTTCTTCAGGAATAGTTCTTCAGGCTGCTTAAAGGACATTCAAAACTCTTCTTTGGATGTTGTCTGCCTTTTGTTCTGTTTGCTGTCAAGATGATCCCGCAATGCTTCAATAATGTTAAGGTCCAGGCTCCGGGGAGGCCAATCCATGACTGATAGTGTGACATTATGTGTTTTTCTATCGAGATATGCTTTTGCTTAACTGACGGTGGGGTTGGAATCACTTTCATGCTGAAAAGTGACACTATTGTCAGCCAGGTGGTTTTAAGACGGCGCTGAATGTTGAGTTAATATCTAACAGTACTTTTATATGGTCATATTTGCATAATGTTGATAAGATCCCTAACACCACTGGCTGACATGCAGACCCAAACCACAACATAGCCTCCATTATGGTTTATAGATACCTTTAGAACAGGGGTAGGCAACCTTTCTGATGGCGAGTGCCATTTAAAATGTCCTAGAAGTCAGTGTGCCATATGATTGCATTAGCAATAAATTTAATAACACTCTATATGAACAGTTACACACTATATAGAACCACTTTATAGAATTATATTTGTTCCCAGATGTTGGCAGCTATCAGCAAATAGTTATCAGCTATTTTGAAACAAAAAAAAACACTTTTTATCCATAACAAGAACTCCATAACAGCAAATGAACTGTACAACAGAAAATACAAATGCTATTTATGGTCTCCTCACAACAATGATAAGAAAAATAAACTGGGCCAATATGGCATGTCTGTTAATACAGAGACACACATGTTAATGTGATCTCTGGTCTCCCACTCAGAGACACAGGTCTCCGAGTGTCCAGCATTCAGACGGCTACCTGAGGACACCTCGTCATGTGAGAGAAAATCTGCTCACACAGACATGTAAAGCCAAATACTGTCAATAAGGCCTCTGCAATGCTCTGAAGACAGTTAAACTTGTCAGGTAGTGATGTCCAGCAGGTGAAAATGCAACTCCATGAACACTCACAGCTGTGGATTCCAGCATTAACTCAGCCAGTTAATGCGAGACAAATCTAGCTGCTCATTAAAGATTTCTGGTTTGATCAGAAAATAAAACATTGGTCCATATACCTGAAAGTCCCAATTTGCGATGTGCACCGCTGGCGCGGCCATTTATTTTTTGATGCACCTTCTCAGATTAATTCACTGCGTGTCGTGCCCAGGGCTGGACTGGGACAAAAAATCAGCCCAGCAAACCTCAGCTGATACTAGAAATTAATATTAAATAAATTTTAACAACAGCTGATCAAGCTTAAACGTGCTGCTGTTGTTTAACGCGACATCTGCTGGTTTCCTCTTTCTGGCGCAAAGTGGGCGATAAACAAACAAGAGAGAAAAGCCGATCAGCTGATCATTGATCAGTTTTAATGATTGAAGTAGCAACAGGAGAGAATGAGAGAAGAAGAGGCAGCTGTGCGGAGTAACAACAGAATAACTCCAGCTTTGTGCCTTTTTTTTTTACATTCTAGCTGAAGTCCGGGACAAACTGCGTCCCCTCTCAGCTCAACACGAAACAGGTAATAATTTCTCTGAATGTGGACGATTCCGTCTTTTTATGGATGGTTGGCAACTCTACTAACTAACCTTATGAATAAAATAAAGTTCACTATCAGTAACATCATAGCACCCACCCAGCTGTATAGAAACTCCATCATGCTAGCTAGTACGCAGTACGAGTTATTGTAACTGACTGTAAAAAGTCAGAATAATGAAAATAAACTCCACCTAAACTTGGTTTATATCTGACCCAGATAGACTGCAGGTCATAACTTCTTACCTGAAGTTCAGTTCACCTGACACTCGGACCGGCGGCCGCCTCGGGTCTCTCCTCCTCCTGCCTCCCCTCCACCACTTGTTAATGTTACTGAATCTGTGGAAGCTCCACCTCAGCCACCACCAAACAACTGAGTTATTTTTACACACCAGCCAGCATCTGGCCAATCCACCACCTTTCATTGTTTAAACTGTTACAAAAAATAAAAAATAAAAATCATCGGGCCACCGGGCAGTCCAGCTATGGTCGTGCCATCAGTTAACCCTTTGCATGCCAACTGTGGCACGCGTGCCTAGGGTTGCTGACCCCTGCTTTAGAAACTCATGGTTGTACTCTCTCCTGACCTCCTCTGTACATGCATGCAAACTTTCAAATTTGGATTCATCACTACATGAGACCTGTTGCCACTGATTTTCAGTCACATTCTTGTGTAACGTGGCATACCTCAGCTTTTTCTTCTTGCATAAGAATGGCTTCTTGACAGCCACCCTTGCATCAAATGAAAAAATTCTTAAAATTCTGCTTATTGGAAGCAAAATGTAAAGACATGAATGGTGGCTCAAGAATTTTTTCACAAAACTGTACACAAGCAGCATAGACAGATCTGCAGTGTGAACGTAGCCAAAGTGACCTGGGTCGGATTTGAAAAAATCGGATTTGTGCTGTTCAAACCGTCATACCATGATCGGATATGGGTCGCATAGGGTCAACAAAGTCGGATTTGATGCGCCTACAGTGTGAACGTAAGCCTAAGAGAAAAAAGGGGATAACAGAGGGCACATGCAATGGCAAAACCACATGTTGACAAAGACAAACAAAAGACAAATATCAGATGTGATCATTAAACATAATTTCTTTAGGTGCATAACTGCAACAATAGCGAGGTTTAACTTCCCTACCCTTGCATGTAGGCTCATTTCCTACATGCATTTATTTAAATAAAATTTCTCAACCCGTCACTTTTGAAGCTCAGTTCTATTGTCCGGTGCAGAAGGGTCTAAAAGAAGAGCTCTTGCTCTCGAAATAGTCAAATACTCATCTGCTACCTCAGGCCAAAACAGGACAAGAACTACAAGGCCAACATGCTGCCTTTAAAATGTGTAGACAGGACATTAACATTTAAACCACTTAGTAGTAGGCTGTATTAGGTCAGGGTTCACACAGAGCCATTTAGAAACCTTGGAGAGCTGCCTGTCTCTAACCAGGCGGAGGAAGAGTGGATTCATGGGTTAGGATTGATTACAACATTAGCTCCACAGACTTCCATGAATTAGTGCGTGGTCAAAAGGCTTAACGATGACTGACACACAGGCGTAGATGACACTCCTTCACACATGAAATTCATTTTGCCATCCGAGGGCTCTTGGCAGGCCCCATCAAATTTTTTGCAGTAATGTAAGGCATGGCAGCAGTGCATCGGGCCAGCTCACATTTCAAACGGGTGGCTCATCTGGTGCAGCTTTTTTGCAAGTCCTTCTAGAAATAATGTCCAGGGTGGTAATATTTGAATGCTGTCTCCAGGGGCACTTAGCTTACCTCTCCTACCTTCACTGCACAGAGACAGAGGGTGCACCAATCAGAGGGTGGCACTCCCCGAAGCCCTACTAGCTTTTCATTTTAAGGTCAAGATGTCCTCTAACATGCCCTGAGGTTTTTCGATGAGCATGCTCAGCAGATACGTACCTCATCTGACACTCAGAGGTCTTTTAGAGGTTTGATCTTTGGTCCTTTCATCAGACAATGCTGTAGTTCTAATCTAAACCCACTGTGTAAAATGACACTGTTCCTGCAACCCCCAACCCTCACCATTCACACTTACATACACACACACATCCAATTTTGTTCACCCACGACAAAGAGATTCCCTGGGCTCAGTGTGGAGGGTGGTCTGCCCTGGTTTATTGAGTCGAAGTGTCAGAGTCTGACAGCAGCTGTCACGGTCACTTGTTAGCTGGGACAGTTAACCCTTGATAGCACAGTTGTCAGATGCAGCACATTGTGCTGGGTGGTGACATGTTGAACTTCACCCAGCTGCTGACACAAGTTTATCTGGGGCTGGGCACTTTGATGTGCTCAGAAGTTTGGTCCTTTATGCACTAATCATGTATGTTTTATGGAAAAATGTACAGGTTTTCTTTCTATTTGGAAAGATGTAAAAGTCGAGGTAAGTTTGAGATGCTAAATTGCCTTCTGCTTGAGATTAAATGGATTCACATACAGTCCAATTCAATTTTATTTATATAGTGCTACATCACAACAACAGATGACTCAAGGCGTTTTATACTATAAGGTAAAGACCCTACAATAATACAAAGAAAACAGAGAAAATCCCCAAAATCATATGACCTCATGTGAGCAAGCACTTTGGCGACAGTGGGAAGGAAAAACTCCATTTAACAGGAAGAAACCGCCAGCCGAACCAGGCTCAGGGAGGGGCGGGGCCATCTGCCAAGACCAGTTAATGGATGAAGACAGGACAAAGACATGCTGTGGAAGAGAGGCAGAGATTAATAATACCAAATTACAAGGTGTATAAACACATAGTGAGTGAGAAACACTGAAGAAGAAACACTAAATGCATCATGGGAATCCCCCAGCAGCTTCTACCGATTGCACCGTAACTAAGGAAGGATTCAAGGTCACCTGGTCCAGCACTAACTATATGCTTTAGCAAAAAGGGAAGTTTTAAGCCTGATCTTAAAGGTAGAGATAGTGTCTGTCTCCTGAATCCAAACTGGAAGCTGGTTCCACAAAAGAGGGGCCTGAAAACTGAAGGCTCTGCCTCCTATTCTAAGCCTGCAGTCCGAGAGCGAAGTGCTCTAATGGGGTGATATGGTACTATAAGGTCATTAAGATAAGATGGGGCCTGATTATTCAACCTTGTATGTGAGGAGCAGGATTTTAAATTTGATTATGGATTTAACAGGGAGCCAATGAAGCCAATATAGGAGAAATGTATTCTCTCTTTCTAGTCCCTGTCAGTACTCTTGCTGCAGCATCGAGAAACTCCCTTTTAAACCTGCCAGCAGAACAGGGCTCAGGTAAGGGCGGTCATCGACCAGTTGGGGGTGAGGGGAGGAAGACAGGACAAAGACAAGCTGTGGACGAGAGCCAGAGATGAATAATAACTAATGGTTAAATGCAGAGAGGTGTATAGAGACATAATGAGTGAAGAAGAAACACTAAGTGCAAGGCCCCAGATGTCATGGTCCTGGGTCTGTGACCCAGCGTTTATGAGTCAATAATATGAGTTTAAGATTCTGTTCTAGGTTTTGGTTCTTGTAAAGTTTGTGTGTCTCAGGCTCTGTCTGCATTTTTTGCATTTTTCATGTTGTATTGTGATAGTCACTTGTCCTGTGTGCATCATGTTCTTTGTTGCTTCCCCTTGTTCCATTAAGCGTATCCGGTTCAGCTGTGTTCCCATGTGTCTCCACTTTAAACACCTGCCTGTGTATATTTGTCTGAGTCTCCGTATGTCCCCTGTCAGAGCATCTGTTATGTTCCCATTATGCATTATCTGTTTAGTTCATGTCCCCTGATGCCCACCTTGGCATCTCCCTGTTCTGTGTCATACCCAGTTCAGGTTTTCGTTAGTTCCCGTTTATGTTTTGGACTTTTGCCTTTGTTTTGGACCAGTTTCACAACCTCAACAAAAGTGCTTGCTTTCTGTTAAACCTCCGTCTGCTTCTGTGTCAGCATTTGTCTGTCTCTGTGTGTTAGCCCTGCAACTTCCCTGCTGGCAACATGCACACTTGGAATGCCACAACCAACTGATGAGTAAATAAGTAATTACACATTACACATTTTATAAAAATCTGATCATGTATCAGAAAGAAAGAAAAAATCTGATTTCAGCCAGGTGTTACCTTTAGCATGCACTGGGATGATTCACAGCTATGTGTGAAATAGCTGTGATGAGAGTCAGCACCTCAAAGTCTGCAGCCATGGTTCTCTACTAAAAAAAACAGAGCAATGTTGTTATGGTGACGAGAGAGCTGAGACCAAAGATGAAGGTTCTTTAGATCCATGTTCAGTTCCTTACCCTTGGTCATTATATCTGGGTAAAATCTACGAGGATAAGGTTGTGAATACAAGTGACCGCAGTGAGTTTCCTTCATATGGTGGCTAAGCTTTGCCTTAGAGATAAGCTGAGGAGCTTGGTGATCAGAGGGATTTTGGAGTAGAGCGGTGGTTAGGTTCTGGTTAGGGTGCCTCCTGGGCGCCTCCAGTTGGAAGTTTTCAGAGGCATTCCCAAGTGGGAAGAGTACCTGAGGTAGACCCAGAGCTCACTGGAGAGATTATACCTCTCACCTGGCCTCAGAATGCCTGGGACACCCCAGGAGAAATTTGAAAGTGTTACTGGGGAGAACACTTTCCCCACTTAGCCTGCTGCTCCTGCAACCCAACTTCAGATAAGAGAATGATAATGGATGTAGACTAGATGGATTGATCTTTGAAGTACCTGAGTAACATGCTGCTTTGAGTGAGACAAAATATAAGTGGATGAAATAATTTAACAACTCAACACACATTTATTAGATTTACCCTGAACTTTACTCCTGCCAAAGGAATTTCCACATTTTCTGAAACAAAAATATATTCCTAATGATAAAATAGTCACCAAAAATATGAGGGTAGTCATACATCAGCACACAATATTACACAGTGACACACACAAACCTAACTGATTTGATCCAGTAATTTCCAGTAATACAACACACTTCTCTCCAGTGTTAAGTATTGCATCAGATCAAACCTGATTCTTTCCAACCAGATCATCAAGCAGATGTTCCATGTGAACACGCGCACTGAGGTCATACCTCAGGAGAGGAGGAGGTCGGTACATCTGGATATGGCTGAAGCATTGTAAGCGATAGCCATCATGACATCACCTCTTCCTGATTTGGCCTCTGAAGACAGATCTGCAGGGCAAAAATAGACTGGTCCTCAAACAAAGATCATGACTGAATGCTCACAGAAAATCATTACACTAGTGGGCAAACAACAAAGAGATATGAGGTCAAATGTCAAAGAGCAAAGCAAAGTGCTATAAATGGATAATGAGATTCTGTTAGATCTATTTAATGCCAAGTGGATCAAAAGTAAAACAGAGGAGAGGTTTTCCTTAGGACGGTGCAAATGCTGTAGGCATCTACGCAGAGTAACTTATTTTAAACATACCTGAGATTTTTTCTCAGGTATGTTTAAAAATAGGTTTTGGTTGTTTTTTTTTAAACTTCTGTGATGCATGATTACTGTTGTGGCCATTTCGAGCAACAGATGATGTTTTTCTTTGTGCTTGGCATCATTTAAGTTATGTTTGTGTTTTTTCACCACCATTTGGAGCATTTTTTTAGTGGAATTATCCATTAAAAATGGCTTGCTATGCAGTTAATTGTGCTAGCAAACAGTCCAAGACGTTTATGCGTTAGTTTGCTAGAAAGGCCCTTTGTCCCTCCTGGAGAATAGGCCCACTTCCCACCAATGCTGCCCACCATGAGGTGGCTTTATCACCTGCTTCTATTCCAGTCTTAGTTCTATGACATACGCGACAAAAGGTCACAGTGGCAGGAGTTTTGCTGCCGTTCCCTGTTTCTTCTTTTTTGTGGGTTTCAGCAATTTTGTGTTGTTGTTTGACATCTTTCTCAGAGTCTGCTTGAGCCATCCCCACCTTTAAGATCTATTCTTGTATCAGAAGTTGCTCATCTGCTGCTAAAGGTTGAAGTCGCTAGTTTTGTCATTTTTCTCATAACTGGATTAAGAGGATGTGGTGTAGGCACTGGTTCAGAAAAGTCTGGACTTTAGCTATGGCTTTTGTAGCTTTTGCAGTTGTCTGTGTCTCTGCTGTACATAGCAGCACTGGCTTGCTGTGCTGATTTTATACAACTTTAAGTTGTATAAATGTAGCTTGGTGGAAATTCTAGTTATTCATATGATAGTGCTAATTAACAGGCAGCCATGTTTGCAGCGCCTTCTAGTCTGCCAAGCTAAATAAGCTAGCTAGAGTCTTTAGCTAAAATCATACCCAGTATGGCGGCATCTGACACCAGGAAAACCAAAATTGTTGTTGCCAAAACCTTAATTGTGAGGTCATAAACTAGCAGGTAAAGTCATGTCAGCTATCTCAGCAAAAATCACAGTGTTCAAACATAAATAGAGGTACAACAGAGTTTGTACAATTCTAATGAGCTTGAAAGTTATTATTTGTCTTTATTCTTTAATCCAGCCTAAACTCTTTTAGTCAAACTTTCTTTGGATTTCTTGAAGGACATTCAAAGCTCTTCTTTGGACTTTTGCTGCCTTTTGTTCTGTTCTCAGTCAAGATGATCCCACACTGCTTCATTAACGGTGAGCTCTGGGGAGGTCAATTCATGACCATGTTTTAGGGATGACTATAGGTTCTCACTGTTGTACTTCTCTCCTGGCCCTTCATACATATTGATGATGATTTGAAGCAAAAAACAAATTTGGATTCATGGCTCCATAAGCCCTGTTGACACTGATTATCAGTACATTTTTTTCTGTGGTGACAGCCACATTACCATCGAGACCGTTACCAGTGAATCTTTGGCAAACAGTAGATGGATCAACTGAATGGCTAGATACATCTCTCACGTCCTGTGTCAAGTCTTTGTTGATTTTTTCCCCCATTTCTCAAGAACATACTTTCAGGTACTGTTCATCTGCTGCTGACAACTTTTTAGGCTTGTCATTTCTTCCTTTTTCCACACTTGTCCAGTTTCCTCTAAGTTTTTGAGTACACACTGCACACAAATTGTGGGGTAAAGACAGCTGTGTCACAGCCTCACAGAGCTGCTCTTAGTCTTAGTCTTAATCTGCTGGGTCGTGCTTATTTAGGTCGCGCTTTTGAACATTGTGTATTTGTTGAAATATTTAGAAATATGTGATTCTTAAACCCCCCCAGCTGTAATCACCAGTTCCCTACTGAATGAAGATATCTGCATAAGAATAGGATAATGAGCTTGTCTAAGTGACTGGGTCGTTTCATCTTCTTAAGCATTGTCACAGCAATAGTGATTGAATCCTGACACTTTATTTCAACTAAAAATGTCAGTGGAGTTTAACACTGGAAGCTCAAGCTACAGTGGGTGAAGGAGCCACAAATGAACTAAATACAGACACGGGCGACGTGGGAATTCACTCTTCATTTGCACCCTGAGACAGAAACCATACCCAGACACTGAGATGATGTCACCAATCTTTAATTGATCCCTGTGGTTGCAGCTGTCATGTGACTGAGACAGATGTGGATATCCATGTTAAATCAGCTTCATAAATTAAATTATAATCATACATAATCATATATAATATAATCAGGGCTTTCTAGAAAAAATGGCTTTACAATGTTATTACATAAACCTCCATCTCAACTTTCACTTAGCTCATTCCCGAGTAAACTCACAGAGGCTGTAGTGAGGTGTCATGTGTTCAGCTGGCTAAGTGCACCACCCAGCTTCTCTCTCCATCGCCTATCATCAGTTTAAAGGCTTGGCTCACCCTTGGGGGTTAGGGGGCATTTACAACAGTTTTGCTATAGGACACCAGTGCAACAGTTTTTACCACTACTGTGCTTTATGAAGCCACAATAAATCTTTAATATGGTATCCGCACTTAGTCACTTACGTCATTTTCTGTTTTTATCAAATCAGACTAAAGCTTACGTGATGATCTAAACAGGAGATACACAAAATAGTTAACATTTGAACAATGATTTTATTCAAAAGCACTAAGCCAAATTTAAATCAGTTTTACTTTATTTACACAGATAAAAATAGAAAACCAATCTTCTTCAATCACCTATTAAGGTCCCCATTTATTTTTCACACAAACCCCCTTTAATCATTAGATGCACAATACTCCACATACACCAATAAATAAACCAAAGTGGGGCAACACACACATTTTCATAATACAAATTTCACCCAGCATCAAATTGCACAGCAAGTGAGTCTGCGACCAGATAAAGAGGTTTAAAGTCCTGATTTTATGGCTCTATTTATAAATAAAGCCATAAAATAAGTAGAATTAACTTGAAAGTATCCTATAAACAGAGCTCTACGCCAAACAATTCATCTAAAAGTAGATTCAGTGCACCACCTGGTGGTAAAGAGTGGTCAGTAAAAAAGAAAAAAAAAGCTTTTCAGGTGTTTGGTGAGTAGCTCAAAAATATGAACATGTAAAATGTGTTTACAATTTTAAAAAACATCCTTTAAGGATATTTAAAAAGCAAAAAAAAAAAAAAAAAAAGAATCAATCAATCAAAAACAAAGCAGTGATACTAATGAGGTAAAGGCACACAGCCCGGCGTCGTGGTCTCAAGGTTTTTAAGCATTTGCTTGGTTGGTTATTTTGGATTTTGTGATTAATTAGAGCTTCTTCTTTTTTTTTGTTGTTGTTTTCATGGTCTTAGTTTTTACTGTTATTGCTTAGCTGACCTTTGTTTTTTGTGTGTTTTATTAAGTATTCTGATTCCAGTTCTTTGAATATAGTTTTTGTATTAATTGCCTGGCCTTCTCCAGTGTTTTCCTTAGTGTAAAGTTGCTGTACATATGTATGTGTTTGGCCTTTGTTTGTTACTTTCTGTTGTGGTGTCTGTTTTGGCCCATTTGCCTGTTTATTATTATACCCACAGACATTTTCTGGTTTCCTGTCATTTCTAAATGTCATGGGGTGAATATAATAGAAAAGGAATGAAGAATAAAACTCAGACTCTCCAGCTCCAGAATCCTTGATCCCTGGGAGTGCACCTCAAAAAAGAAGATACAGCTAGGTCGGTAATTTGTTGGACAATGACACAATTTTTGATGTTTTTGTAGTTTTGCCTCTGTAAGCCACCTCAGTGGTTATGTATGTGGCTGAAAGAGATTTACAGAAAAAAAATGGATGAAATGTTTTGGACTAACAGTCATTCTAACACACAGCCAAAGGCTCAAAATAAATCAGTAAAACTAACACAGGGGACAACCTTAGGAAAGCTTCTATAAACCTACTAGTATCAATAAAAATGATCAAGTATCATGTTAAAAACAAACCCAATATCCTAAAAAAAGGAATTTTTTTTAGTTGTTTACATTTTTTTTATTGTAATATCCAATAATATAATTAAAGTGGATTCTTTTGCCAGGACAATCATGTAAACACAGGCTCACAGGCTTAGCCTTCAAAGTGAGCAGGCTTTTAGTCTTTGTAAACTGTGAGTGGCGTGAGTCAGATTCCTGGGCTGAATCATTGTGTTCCTCACAGAGACGTGGCCATGAAGTTTAATCAACACTTCTTTAAAACAGCTTAATTAAATGATGATGAATATTATAACCCACAATAAAGCAAATAACTGTAAACTGCCCATAAACACATGAGAGACCGTTTAAAGCAGATTTAGAGAGGCATTCATATGTATTAAAAAAAGACACATTCTGTGAACCAGGCAAGTCCAGTTTGGTACTATTAAAGTTTGTAAATTAAATTATTCTTACTATTTTTCATATAAAGTATGTTGCTATAATAACTGAAGCACAAAAGTCACCCTCAGTGAGTTATTAGCTTTAATAGCTCTTCCCCCCTCTGTTCTGTTTAGACAGAGACAATAGAGCCTGAATTATATGTAGTATATGTATGTGTATGTCATTATGTGTCATGTCTGTATGGGGATATTTATGGATGCACATCCTCTGGTCATCCATGAGATGTCAGTGTTGTACTACTAACGGTTAGCGTGGCCCAAAGTGTTGCCTCAAAGGCGCCTTTGAGAGTCTCTTGGCAGCACCTGACTCACAGCTAAACACTGGAACATTTGGATGGAAAATGAGACTGTAACTCGGGCTTCAAGAAACATTCCACGTCAAATTATTTAAACTTTTCCGTCAAAATAGACTACATTTTTTTGAGAAGCCTTTTAAACTGAAATGGTTTGCCAGTAATTCATAGCGCTAGCATGGAGGCCAGTGTTGATTTCTTTGATGCCAAAATAGACAGAGTAAAGCCTAAAGTAAAACAATATCTCGAGCGATCGTTTATAACATCTCAGATCGACTGCCAGCTGTGGTTGCAGTGCGGTCAGGCTGAGGTGAGGTTTTTGGGGTTTGCCAGTTCGACCTCAAGTTTAGCTTAAGTGGACATTGAGGTTTGCTCTCATTTGTATGGGTTTAGAAATGGAGCAGGAAATGGGGGAACTTCTTGAGCACCATGCAGGTATTTCAAATTGTGAAAAGATGGACAGGACATCACTTAACAACATATCATAAACGGGCTGCGTGTGTCTAAGTAGTGTAAACACAGAAAGCACCCTGTTCTGTGCTCTGGTTTTGCACGTCAAAACAGCTAATTTGGACATCAAATCAAGTGTATAAACATGCAATTTGAGCACTGCGATAATAAAACAATTTCCATGCATTGAAGTTTTTCGCAGAACACGCTGTTTCAATTTCCCAATTCAACTCTGAAAATTTAGAGTGCGTCCCCGTGGGCAGGGTGGGGTCACTGCGAGCACAATGAATGGGAAGGTATTACACAGCGTGACTAGAGCCCGTCTCCGCGTCTACATCTATGCTCCCCGACTTCTGCCCTTGTGAGATCATTGACCACTGACAGGGAATTGGCTGCAGTCTGCTCTCACTGAGTGATTCCCCAGTGGGACAACCTGCCAGGCAGCGAGCTTGCCAGCTACCCTCTCATGCATTTCTCAACAGAGTGGCCGCTGCCAGCTCGGCAAGTCTGGGTGTGTGCCACACAGAGCTTCCTTAGCTATCCCAGACACCTGAACTAGCACAGGAGAAGAGGGGGGAAAACAGGGGAGAAAACAGGGATAGCACGGTGGGGGAGAGAGCTCGGTTCAATAGCCAGCAAACAGCCACTGCAGCTGTTGTGGCCTTTCTCACAACGATTCCACTGTTCAGCCTTCCAGCACAGCACTAATTAAAACTGTGCCCATCCCTCCGCTTGCCAGAACTTTCTTTTTACACATACATTTAGGGCACATGCAATCAGAAAAATGCTCTCTCAGACTCATATGGCATCCCCAAATCTACACAGTCTTTGCCCCCTCACAGCATATTACCAGTTTGTTTCAAGTTTGTAGTTCAGAGTAAAGCATGCCTGGAAGATGTGGGATATAAAAGGTAAACAAAAAGCGTGAAGAAGATTAAAAAATTAGGAGTATTGCAGTACTGGATCAAACTTGTCTAATGCGATTGTGACTTGTCATCCTTCCTACTTTTCTTTCACTGTTTTTCCCTCCTGTCATTGTTAGTTATGTATCTGTTTTGTCAGACTTGCCTGTTATAAAAAAAACAAAATAGTGATGAAAAATTCTTCATTCCTTGCTCCCAAAATGAGTTAATCCCTTTGGTTCCCCAGGTTAAAAGATAGACTGTATATAAAAGAAAGAAGACACCCTTTTTGTGACCACACCTACATTATTAAATATTTGGATTAGCCATATTTGCATCAAATATCATTAGTTCTGGATCAAAATGTATCGCAGAACTGGATTTTCTCAACTGTGATATCGCTTCCTTTAGGTCGGTGATTTCCCAACTGTTGGCAGGGGGCCCCCTTGTGTGCTGCAAAGGTACTGCAGGAGGGCTGCAGTAATAACAGAAATTGAGTTTGAAATTACTCTAAAGTTACACATTTATATGCATCTATTTATTTACATAAGAAGTGAATTAAATCTGGAAACAAGAGGTGGTTAGCTTATACATATATTACTCTTTACTTTGACTTAAATTTACCACTCTTGTATTGAAGTTTGTGTCCCAATGGTCTTCGGGTCACACATTTGGCTTAACACTTAGCGTATGATTGGGTAGCATTAGCAATTTACAGCCAACAGCCTGTGCTGTTTATGCTTTTTGAATAAAAATATCAAGGTTTGTTATGTCACATTCTTTTGTATTTTTATTAGAGTGAAAATTTACAATTGTGTGGGCCCCATTGGGATTGGTTGTTAAGCGGACCGCAGCACTCTTGACTTTAGGAATTGCTGCTTTAGCGGCATCTTTAATTTAAATATATGGCAATTAAAAATAGCTTGTCGTGTAGTCAATTGCTCTGACAGCATGTTTAAAAACACTATGCTCCAGTTTTTTATCAGGTGTGTGCATGATCCACTCATATAGTTATCTGCTAACCACATCTGCTAACCAAGCTAGCTAGCTTTGCTGATCTATAGAAGTCCAACTCGGGTACAGGTTGAACTGGTGACCCTTTGTGCCACAAGGCTATTGGAACAGTCGAGGTTTGAGCCTGTGGCTCTGTGCTCCCCTACACAGCAACAGGCTCATTATAAAGGCCCCCCAAATATTTGTTAAAACACAATATGGTTACTTCTGGCTTTAAAAGCAAGATGGTGATGACCACATTGTTAAAGACAAAGCTAGTTCACAAACCAGTGAATGTCATGGATAACGCTGTGGTTACTAGGTCCACCTTTTAAAACCAGAGCGCTTTCATTGAAATGAAAACGTGAAACAAAATAAAGTATTATTTTTGTGACTGATTAATCTGTACATATTTGTTGTCAAGAGCTAACACAGCTAGCATAGCCAACAAACTGTGATAAAATGATAAAAACAAACCCTCACATTTTTTTCCCCAGACCATCGCAATGATGCAAAAGAGAGTTGAGCAATGGATCATACCACATGAGCAGCTGGAAGCGGCCAATGTTTGCTTGATGAATAACACAGAATTAAACGATGGTCAGAATTGTTGATAATTAAATTAATTAGAGCAAATCACTTCTGCAGCAGAACAAAACAAACGCTTCCCTCCTGCTGGAGGACACGCAGGCTGCAGCTGAACAGAAGTACACTGCTTTCCTTAGCGGCTGGGCCCTACTCGCTACCCAGTGTGTTGGCTTCCAAGAAACCTCTGGTCCCAGCCACTTCCCCTCACCTTCTCCAGAGTGGGCATTCCAATATAGATTAGCTGGAAATCTTTCCTGTTCTACTGAGGATAATCCTCTGAACAAGGCTGCTCGGCTCTCATATTAAGAATGATTTAGGCACAGCGAATTCCGGTCAGGTTGAGACTGCTTTCATGTTATGATGTGGCTGTTTCAGTTCTCCTACATACTCTGTGGAGAGAATGGGAGCTGACAGAAGAAAGGAGAGGAAAACTGAGTTCAAAGTCATCATGTGGATTTGTAACATGAATTAGGGTCACTGTTACACTACAGCTCCATCCATTTCAAAGAAAAGAGGAAGTGTGGGTGTGTGCAGAATGAAGGGTGCCTGGGAGTTAACTTTAAAGACGTTTGAGGTCTTGGGGATATTTCCACATCAGGTTTTCCTTCAGCCTCACATGCACACACACACACAAACACACACACATTACCCACCACATAGCAAAACATTCATCAGGACTGTGTTAGTATGAATGGGAATGACAAGAAAGCCCTTCTGGGGGTCACACAGTGGAGAGTATTTACTCCACATAATGTGATTTAAAAGTGACTGAGAGGACACTGCTGCCTTTAAGATAACAGGAAGCTTTAATTATCACCATGTCAAAACTGGGCTAAATGGGTTAGTTAGGCTGCTGTGATGTGACTGAAACAAATGAGCCGTTCGTTTTTCTCAATATATATTCAGCTCATTTCAGTCAAATTCATAAAAAGAAAGAAAGAAAGAAAGAAACCCGGGGAGGTTACCACAGGCAGTGAGCCGTCACACTTTCTCCACTCCGGGGTGGATTTCTGTAGGCAGAGGCAAGAAACGAGAAAAGTCTTCCTAACAAGATTTATAATTTTACGCCAAGGGTTCAAGCTTTTTGGCTTGTTCTACCCCCGAGTGGGATTGGTCAGCATTTCGTTCTTTAATTCATTCATGGAAACGCCACCTTATGTTCTTCCTCACAGCGAGTGTGTGTAAGAGGAGATGGGTCCAATCGGAACACAATGCGAGTTTTAGCTGTGGAGAAAAAAAATAAGAAAACACTGGCTCGTTCCAAACGAAAGTGAAAAGGACAGTAAGGGGAAGGACAGGGGTTTTTAGTGGTTTTACACTTCAGTGGTGCTGTTTGAAAGGCCTTTCAGCAACTTGGGTGGCACGGTTGTTCCTAGCATCTCCGTTAATGTATTGTCATTGGCTCCGTGCACTTGTCAGCATCATTGCTCACTTTCTCGGGACAACAATGTTGATTTTGCTTTATATAAGGCGAGGCCAGGCAGCAAGCAGCAGCTCCTCAGCGTCGTACGTGAAATCGGGCTCGTTTTGTGAGAGCTTGTGTCACCGCAGACACGTCCAAATTCCTCTGACGTGTTTATTGTTGCCTTTTATTTCACCGAGGTCATACTGCACGGCTCACCCCCCCCACCCCCCCTTTTTTTGCTGCCCCTCCATGAGAAATCTTGTGTGTCGTGTAAACAGAGGACCAGAAAATAACAAGCACAAGAAAAAAGGAAAATTTCCACCCCGGCGTCCCCTCGCCTCCCTCCCCTTTCAGTGTACCCACTACTTGTTGTCCTTTATTTGTAGCCTAAGTGCCTTGGCATTAAATCTTATTATTTTTTTGGTAAATAAACCAGTTTCTGGTAGGAATTACACACAACTTGGTGTGAGGTCCTTTTCAGTAAAAGGGGCCTGGATCCTTTTATCTAAAATGTTTTCTATTTCTGCTTTTGTAAGACACTTTTGAGTGCTTTGAAAGAGAGAAACCAGGTTTTTCTTGCGTTTCTGGGGGTGAGGTTGGGGATTTTTCTCAGCATTGTGGTGAGATTTATTCTAAGAGGCTGCATTTTTTCCTGATTTCCTTCTTTGTTCTCTGTAAGTAGTTCCAGGCCCCCCCTCACTCTCTCTCTCTCTCTCACACACACACACTCGTCTGTGTGTGCGTAAATGCGCACAAAGCTCTGTGATTTTGCACATGGGCGTACGCGTGTGCGCAGGGGAGGCACATGTGTGAATGTGTGCGCGCGAGGCTGAGGCGGGGACTCGATGTGACACCTGCTGTTGGGATGAATAGGGTCAGTGGCAGGGCCCTTCAGCAGGCAGCAGCTGCTTGTTCTCACTACAAACCCGACTCCCCGTGAGCATCAAAGCCTCGGGGACTACAACCGAGGGCCCTGACACAACACACAGTGCCCTCTACCACCATCTCCTATCATTACAGTTATTATCCTCAACTATTGCAATCCTCCCGCCCACCCCCTCTCCCAGGGTCACGATCTTAATCATTCGGAAGGAAACTTGAAATTGACCTGAGAAAAACATCAAAAAGCAAACTTCAATTTCCATTCGTGCGCTCTCTGAAAGCAGGAAGAGGTTTCCAGACAGCTGCTGACAGACAAGGATTCCTGGTATTTGGTTGGTCTGACCTGTCTGTGCTCTCTTGCTGTGTGGTAGTCTGCCCCACGTGTGACTTAGTGGGTCTGAAAAACATTCCCTGTGGCATAACAGAGGGAGAGGGGCAGAAGATAAACAGTGAGGTAGGAAAACATCAGTCTGTGCTTTAGCTGCTTCCAAAGCGAGTCCATCACATTTATATACCATCTGTTTGGACAGGTTTTTCTTTAAAATTAGAAATTAAGAAAAAAAAATAACATCGCATTAATCCATAATCACATGGTAGACTTACAAAGTACACATCCTTTGGTAGCATTTTGTTTCACTGGCATTCTTCAGAGTTCACAGTGAAGGTAGGACAAATCCAGCATCTTCCCTTATCTATCCACCAGAGGTCAGCCTTTTATTAGCAAAATCTGAAGCCTCACAAAACCGCTTTTTTTCATGAGAAAATTTACATTAAAAGGGGGTAAAAATCTATAAATTACTAGCGATGCAGACCCGATATATGAATGATTTTGCTTTGCTGTGTTGTACAAACAGGGGCGTGTGTCTGAGGTTCTGAGATGAGTCACGGCACTAAAGCTTCCTGCTGGTTATTTGGGCTCAAACATACTATTAAAGTATACACATTGCAGTCCTTTTGCAGTGCACTTGTTAAATGAAGGGTTTGTCTACTTGATACTACACAGGCAGCCGATGGTGCTGTGAATATTTTCAAAAAAAAAAAGAAAATGCAAAAAAAGTTTCCAGCTGAGCTGAAAATTCTTAACAAAAACAAACAAGTCGGCTCAAAGTGTTCCTGCCTATTTTTACAGTTGTGCGTGTGGTTTTTTTGTTGTTGATGTTGTTGTTTTTGCTTATTAAATCATTCCTTAATGTTGCATGCCCTTTTTTATTTGACCCATGTAGTTTGCAGGAAGTTGAGCTAAGATGCAGGTGGCAGGAGTCTGGTCCTTTTGCTGAGTTTGTAGTTGAAGTACATGAGAGCCTTGGACTGCGGGGCTCTCCTGGGTTGGCAGGTGCGTCCGTTGCCGAAGAATCCCTCCAAACACAGACAGGTGTAGGAACCATCGGTGTTGAAGCAACGAGCATGGCGGCTGCACCGGTGAGCCCCGGTTAAACATTCATCCTCATCTTTGGAGAAGAAGAGAAGGAAATAATAGTTTAATGGCCTCACAGCATGCGAGTATGCTAGACCTGCTTTACAGTTGTTTTATCGATCAGCGGGAAGAGAGCGAAAAGGTTTTGGGACTGACTCCTCGAAACCTGCCTAATAGATAATTTTGCAGTGTTCATCACACAGATGAAAACAAAAAAACAGCTTGCGGGTGAGCCCACAGCTGAGTGGGTGAGCTACGAGTGCTCATCAAATAAACATGGTCTCTGGATTCTCTGCTGCCAAAGCACATCTTCACATGATCCCTCTCCTCTGCCAATTAGCGCAGATGAGGAGAACATGTGGGGATGGTGCTGTGATCCATTTAGTCATTTACGGGGCTGACATGGAACCAATTTGAAAGAGATTTTCAAAAATTCATATCACTTCTGGCTTCACTTTGGTGGGAAATGTTATATCTTCTTTGCTCTCTCGCTGTATTTCAGATTTTCTCAACCATTCAAGTCCAAGAAGACAACAAAATTCTATGAATTAGAAAAAAAAACACAAAATACACACAGCACCACACACACACACCACACACACACACCACACACACACAACACACACACACACACACACACATGCACACATACACACGTGACAGTCTGCTCAACAACATTGCTTTTCACCTCGGCATTTAACGGAGCCCTCCAGCGCCCCCATCACAAAACCGTCTTTGCACACACAAACGAAGCTGCCAAAAGTGTTCTTGCACGTCCGCCGTGGTGGACACACATCCTGCTGACACTCGTTTACATCTGGAACACAACGCAAATAAATGTTTGAATTGCACATCACTGAAGTTTTTGTTATTTTGGGGGATACAACAGCTCAGTATACATCACTTCAGAAGACCTTACACTGACTTACATTCATTTCCTGGAGATTTACACTAAACTCTAAACCTAATCTCACCCTAAGCCTAAACCGTGTGTTCACCTTAATGTTTGATGATGACGCCTTATTTTTTCCCCATGAAGAAGACATGACCAATATTGTGACTCTGTGAAAGCAGATGTAGCAAAGAACACACCACTGACACACACACACCACACACCACACACACACACACACACACCACACACACACACGCACACACACACACGCGTGCACACAAACACGGCCCAGTCTTTCCAGGACAAGGTGCTTTCTTGTCTTTGCTCAAAACAGCAATTACCTTCTAAAACACACAAATGAGTACCTGGACCTCACGTCATTGCTTTGAAAGGTGCGCTGTTAAAAGACAAGGAATGACCCAAACGCATACAAATTCAGGTGTGGATCATGAAGCTGTGTATGGGTTTTTGGCACACCCTGCAAGTCACTCATGAAAATATAAAATCATAAAGTTTGTGAACCAAGACCACAGATCTATGGAGCTGAACTAGTTTTTAAAGCCGACCTGTTTATGACACTTTAAGCGGGGTATAGATTGAATAAAACCTGGACATCACCAACATTACGTCACAAATTTGGTTTTAGATTACCAGTTTCAAATCTTCATCATTAATGTTTGGTATTTTGGAGAAGCTACCTTATATGGATGCGAGGGTAAAGTGCCTCGCAGATTCTAGATGGGACACCTCTCAATCAACACAACCACAGCCCTAACTCAATTATCAAGGTAGATGAGTTGTAAAAAGAAGAAGGGAAACCATCCCCAAAGGCCAAAATGATTTTGCCCCCTCTACCAGGTTGTAAATATGCTTTTCAGTGTTGAAAAATTGGGCATTTTATCATGGGAGTTTATAGGGATTAAATCATTTCTTTCCAGCCTCAAGTGGCCACTAAAGGAACTGCAGTTTTTGCCACTTACAAGCTGAACTTCTACATTATCTTTACTGAGGGCTTCATTGATGCATATAAGATCCTATTGAAAAAAAAACAGAGAATCTTCAGAAAATTATTTGAGAAGTACTAAAAGGAATTTCTAATATTTTGCACCAACTCTGTGAGCGATAAAGGATTTTTTTGTGTGTTATATTTGAATTATTTTAAATGTCTCTGTAACTAATAAGCTGACAACCAAATATTTCTTTCCTAGGTAACATACTTACTTTAAGGAAGAGGAGGAACACCTGCAGATTTTTTAATTATTATTTGTCATTTGTCCCAGTGTCATTTAAATAGAGCAGTATTTCAGTGAGAGAAAAACAAAAAACAGTGACTTCCCACTGCCTTTGAAGTTGACTAGCTCCCACAAAGAGTGTGTGAATGCCCCTTAACAGCTGCGAGGTTCGCTTCATTACAGGACAGGAGTCGTCAGGAGTTATCGAGAGGGACTCCAGCATTTTAGGTAATTCCCTTCATTTCAGGTTATTAAAGGCTAATTTTACCACTGGGTGGACAGATCAGTGGATGTCTGGTAACTTAGCTGCAGGTAGTTGACATAATGTGCATGCTTTCATCACACTCAACTGAGTGTGGAGGCTTTATTTTTATTTTTAAGCTTTGAGCAAACATTTCCTAATAGATTCATCTATGAGTTCTAATTAAGCATTTATTCAGACCTGATAGTAAGTTGATGATTATAAATCAAAGCTCTTTAGCTCTTTAGACAGACATCAGTTGGAAAATAAAAACCCACTCTCTCCCATATACAAGAATAATGTCACATTGACAACTAACAGCAACAGCAACGGCAATTTTATTTATATAGCACGTTAGATTACACATAAACTCAATGTGCTCAACATAAACGATAAAACATGACACCTTTGTGGGTTAAAGGCAATAAAAACAACAAAATAAAGAAATAAAATACTATTTAATGTTACGCACACACAGGCGCGCGCACACACACATTAACTAAGTATAGACCTGTGAGAATAAAAAGGTTTTGAGGGTTTGAATATAGACACAGTTGTAGTTAACCTAAAGTCAGCAGGCAGAAAAAAACCCAGGACCACAGCAACTGAGAGCACCTCAGCTCACGAAAATCTGGGAATTCTGGGAATAGTTGAAAGATTTGCACAAACCATTGAGTGTTTTATGAACTAATAGAAGGGTTTTAAAGGTAAAACTATTTTGAACTTGGATCCCACAAAGTAAGCAGAGGTAATATGTTCAAATTTGCATGTACCTGTAAAGGCTGCTGCATTCTGACCAAGCTGAAGTCAACTTACTGATAATTTGGAGGAGCTTGCAAAACCTGCTAAACATGAATGCATGGACCAATTTCTCAGTTTGAAATGAGAATTTTCTCATTTTTTGACATATTTTTAAGTGATAAAAAGCAGTCCAGGGTCCGTTCTTCGTACCTCGCTTACTACATCCAAGATCAAATACATCGCGACCAAACCTCGTACCGTGAGCTCGCTATTCCGGTTCTCCCGAACACACCTGTGTTGACGATTAGTACAGCTGGAGACAGTAATGTGAGCATCACTGGGTGCTCGTAAAAGGGGCTACGCATCGATAGTAGAAACATTGATCGGCAACCCTTTGATTGGTCGGCGAAAATGTCGAAGGAGGCGGCTCAGTATTTTCGGCAGCAGAGCAAGAACTCTATGAGTGAGGGATTTCAGGAGTTTCAGAGTTTAATTAAAACGCAAGGAGAACACTGCAAAGGCTGCAAAAGCAAGGAGAGAGGGCTGGCAGAAAGTTGCTGACAAATTCAAACTCGTAAGATTTATATAAATAAATAATATATAATAATAATAATAATAATGGATTGGTTTATATAGCGCTTTCAAGGCACCCAAAGCGCTTTACATCCACTATTCATTCACTCTCCACATTCACACACTGGTGGAGGCAGCTACTTGCACAGTCCCTGGCAGTAGCCAGGCTGCCATATCGCGCCATCGGCCCCTCTGGCCAACACCAGTAGGCGGTAGGTGTCTACAATTATATTTCCATATCTATGCATTATATTATACATAATGTTTTATCCCTTTCACATTAGAGCCACAACAGGACCCACTAGAACATGGGAACAAGTAAAAGTGAAATACAGAGAGTATTCTACAGAATGGTAATATTTATCATCTTATGATTGCTTTTGTCTCTTGGACAAGAGTACTGCCTGAATATCTGTTTAGTTTTCATAACAGCAACCAAGAAAAGGGCAGAGCGAAAAAAAGACAGGTGGTGGTCCTGCACCCCCTCGTCAACAAGTTGGTTAAGTAAATAATACCCTCACGGGAATATCGATATCTCTCTATGAGCACACTGTCGCGCTGAGCTAAAGGATCCTGTCTATCCCGCAATATACGCTGAATTCTGAGGACTCTCCTTATCAATCTTGCACCTTCCGCAATGGGTGCTCGCGTATACGGACAGGACATGGCTGCGACAGGCTTCCCAAATCCACCTTCGCTTTTATAGCCGTGGTCTCTCATCTTGATTACACGAAGTAATTTACAATTACTACTCTGAAATATGAATTACATCTGAATAATCACATACATGTAATAGAATGATTAATAGTACATTTCCCTTTTTTTAGGAAATGACCTGTATGTATCTGTGTGAAATCAATAAAGGATCAAGTCTGCATTATCTTTAGTTACATTGATAAGTTATTTATTTATGGAAAACAGTGGTGGAATATCGCTGTTGCTTTCGTATAAATGAAGCGGACATACCTGACGTGGCCGCGATCTAATCCTGTTTACATAAAGTAAACCTGCTCCCGAGCAGGTTTACGCTTACGGACTCTGTTGCTATGACAGCAAGTCCCGGATGAGCTTCGGAGGAACCGAACGATCCAAGATCACGCGAAATCGTCAACAATCATAATCCAGCTAACTTACTTAGCGAGGTACGAAGAACGTCCCCAGAGATGAGACCGATATTCTGTTTATTCTAAACATCAGATGGTGGAACATTTTCAATATGTATCCCTTCTTACACAAGTAGAATTGCCATGTCGACATGGAAATTGACACATCAGGTATCTGAAGCCACATGCTGTAGTTTCGAGAAATGGGTCATATGAAAAATCTCCTTGACTTTTAGACAAACATTTCGTCTCATCCAGGGGCATTCGTTCTCGTACCTCGCTAAGTAAGTTACTGGATTATGATTGTTGACGATTTCGCGTGATCTTGGATCGTTCTTCCTCCTCC